>NW_007727077.1:476041-484564 GCF_000696425.1 Galeopterus variegatus | reverse complement strand
AGTGTGCAGTCTTGTCTAGTTCCTGTTCTTAAAGGAAAAGCTTTTAGCTTTTCCCCATTCAGGATGATATTGGCAGTAGGATTATCATATATGGCTTTTATTATGTTGAGATACTTTCCATCTATAACTAACTTATATAGGGTCTTTGTCATGAATGAATGTTGAATTTTATCAAATGCTTTTGCAGCATCTATAGAGATGATCATATGGTCCTTGTGTTTGATTTTATTGATATGGTGTATCACATTTATTGATTTGCGTATGTTAAACCAACCTTGCATCCCTGGGATGAATCCCACTTGATTGTGGTGTATAATTTTACATATGTGTTGCCGTATTCTGTTTGCTAGTATTTTATTGAGGATTTTTGCATCAATATTCATCAAGGATATTGGCCTGTAGTTTTCTTTTTTAGTCATATCTTTATCTGGTTTTGGTATCAGGGTGATGTTTCTTCATAGAATGAGTTTGGGAGAATTGCCTCTGTTTCAATATTTCGGAATAGTTTGTAGAGAATTGGTGCCAATTCCTCTTTGAATGTTTGGTAAAATTCTGCTGTGAATCCATCTGGTCCTGGGCTTTTCTTTGTTGGGAGCCTTCTGATATCAGCTTCAATCTCCTTTATTGTTATTGGTCTGTTCAGATTTTCTACATCTTCTTGGCTCAGTTTTGGTAGTTTGTGTGTGTCCAAAAATTTATCCATTTCCTCCAAGTTTTCCAATTTGCTGGCATATAGTTGTTTATAGTAGTCTCGAATGATTCCTTGTATTTCAGATGTATCAGTTGTGATATCACCTTTTTCATTTGCATTTTTTGTTATTTGGATCTTCTCTCTTCTTTTTTTAGTTAGCTGTGGTAATGGTTTGTTGATTTTATTTATCTTTTCAAAAAACCAACTTTTTGATTCATTGGTCTTTTGTGTCATTTTTTGGGTTTCAATTTAATTAAGTTCTGCTATGATCTTAATGATTTTCTTCCATCTGCTAACTTTGGGTTTGGATTGTTTTTGTTTTACTAGTTCTTTAAGGTGCAGGATTAGGTTGTACACTTGCCATCTTTCCATTCTTCTGAAGTAAGCATTTAATGCAATAAATTTCCCCCTTAGTACTGCTTTTGCAGTATCCCACAGGTTTTGGTATGATGTATCATTGTTTTCATTAGTTTCAATAAATTTTTTGATTTCCAGTTTGATTTCTTCTTGGACTCATATGTCATTAAGTAGAATGCTTTTAATTTCCATGTATGTGTATAGTTTCCAGAATTTCATTTGTTACTGATTTCTAATTTTAATCCATTGTGGTCAGTAGAATACATGGGATAATTCCAATTTTTTGAATTTGTTGGGACTTGATTTGTGACCTAACATGTGATCTATTCTGGAGAATGATCCATGTGCTGATGAGAAGAATGAATATTCTGAGGTTGTTGGATGGAATGTTCTGTAGATATCTGCCAAGTCCAATTGGTCTAGAGTATTGTTTAGATCTTGTGTTTCTCTGCTGATTCTTTGCCTAGATGATCTGTCCAATATTGACAGTGGGGTGTTCAGGTCCCCTGCTATTATGGTATTAGTGTCTATTTCCTTTTTTAGGTCTAATAGAGTTTGTTTTATAAATCTGGGTGCTCCAACACTGGGTGCATACATATTTATGATTGTTATGTCTTCTTGATGGATCAGTCCTTTTATCATTATGTAGTGTCCCTCATTGTCTCTTTTTATGGTTTTTAGTTTAAAGTCTATTTTGTCAGATATAAGAATAGCTACTCCAGCTCGTTTTTCTTTTCTGTTTGCATGGTAAATCTTTTTCCATCCTTTCACTCTTAGTCTATGTGAGTCTTTATGGGTGAGGTGGGTCTCTTGAAGGCAGCATATAGTTGGTTCCTCCTTTTTAATCCAGTCAGCCAGTCTGTGTCTTTTGATTGGGGAATTTAAGCCTTTTACATTAAGAGTTGTTATTGAAAAGTGTTGATTTAATCCTAGCATTTTGTTGATTTTTGTTTGGATGTCTTAAGTGTCTTTTTTTCCGTTCTTTCTGATTTACTGTTTGTTTTCTGTATTTGTTGGTTCCTTGGGTTGTAGATCGCCTTTTTTTTTCCTGTTTTCTCTTCATTGATGCCATTTTTATTATACTAGTAGGTTTTGATTTTTCTTGGGTTTTTTTGGCAGTGGTAGTTGTTTTTCAGGTACCAAACCCAGTACTCCCTTGAGAATTTCTTATAAGGGTGGTTTTGTGGTAGTGAACTCCCAGTTTTTGTTTGTCTGAGAAATATACTATTTGCCCTTCATTTCAGAAGGACAGCCTTGTGGGGTAGAATATTCTTGGCTTGCAATTTCTGTCTTTTAGTATTTTGAATACATCATCCCATTCCTTTCTGGCTTTGAGGGTTTGTGATGAAAAGTCTGATGTTAGTGTGATTGGGGCTCTCTTATAGATAGTTTGACACTTCTCTCTTGCAGCTTTTAAGATTCTGTCTTTGAGTTTTTCCAATTTGACTACAGCATGTCTTGGAGAAGACCTTTTTGGGTTTAATACATTTGGGGATCTTTGAGCTTCCTGAATCTGAAGATCTGTGTCTTTTCCAATACCTGGGAAATTTTCTGCAACTATTTTGTTGAATATGTTTTCAATGCAGTCTCCTTTTTCCTCCCCTTCTGGAATACCCATGACTTGTATATTTGAGCGCTTAAGGTTGTCCAATATCTCTCTTAGATTTTCTTCAATGCTTTTAATCTTTATTCTTTTTTTGTCTGCCTGTGTTATTTCAAACAGCCCATCATCAAGGTCAGAAGTTCTCTCTTCTGCTTCTGCAAGCCTGCTGGTTAAACTCTGTTGTGTTTTTTATTTCGTTGAATGAATTCTTCAGCTTGGCCAGCTCTGCTACATTCTTTTTCAGGGCATTAATTTACTTGTACATTTCTTCTTTCAGGTCCTGTATACTTTTCCTCATTTCATCGTGTTGTCTAGCTGAATTTTCTTGTATCTCATTTAGTTTCCTTAGAATTATCAGTCAAAATTCCTTGTCAGACATTTCAAGGGCTTCTTGTTCTATAGGACCTACAGCTTGAGAGTTATTACCCTTTGGTGGTGTACTTTCTTGATTTTTCATATTTATAGTATCTTTCCTTTGATGTTTAGTCTTTGTGGCAGGGGATTTCACAGTCCAGTGGTGTGACACTATTGTCTGGCTTGGATGTTGCTGGGACTGCCAATTTGGTATGGCTGCCTCAGTGTCTGCTCTGTTGGCCACTAGTGCCTTGGGTGTGTGGTCGCCTCGGGTCTTGGGCCTATCCAGGGAGCCATCTCTCTTGTCAGCATGCACTCAGCTGGGCTGCAGATGGAGTCAGGCGGCAGCAGTGAGGCCCACCTGCTGGGTCACCCACTAGCACCACAGGGGGTGTGGTCTCTGCGGATCTTCTGCTTCTCTAGCTGGATGCCTCCCTGCTCTGCACACACTCGGCCGGGCTGGGGATGGATTTGGGTGGCGGCAGCGAGGCCTACCTGCTGGGTCGCACGCTGGCACTGCAGGGCATGTGGTCTCTGTGGACCTTCTGCCTCCCCTGCTGGATGTCTCCCTCTTCACAATCCTTTTGTGAACCTCATTCAAGTCTCCCCACTCACAGGCAGTGTTCATGAGTCTTGAGCACAGGATTGCCGTGGATCTCCCAGGGCAAACGAGGAGCCCCCGAGGTGCAGGTGCCCAGCCACTAGAGACCGCCCAGTGCGGCATCCACAGGCAGGGAAAGCCCTGCCCTCATGAGCCCTGGCTTCCCTGTGGCCTCTTGGCACTGCAGCCTCTTCACGTGTGGCCCCGACCTGGGCTAAAATAACATTTTTTATAAAAAAACTACAAAAAATATTAGTGAGAAGAGTATCATTGGTTTACATTTTTGCAAATTTTTTTATCACCTAACTTGATGAAAGATAGATGAAAATATCACAGGTCCCATAGCCTCTGCAAAATCATACTACATGGGATAATGAGACTGAAAAAGACAAATCACATCTTTGTATTATTATGAAAATAGTTTTGACCTCATGGACTCTGTGAAAATGTCTTTGGGACCCTCAAGGGTTTTTACACCGCACTTTAAGAGCTGTTGGTCTGAAGACAAAAGTGAGGGCATGACTGAAAAACTCTTTATTAAAACTTCAGGAAGATTTAAAGTGATTTCTCAAATAGAAAAGAGTTCCTTTAAGAATCTTAAGGGTGTGCTTCACAGATCCTTTTGTTAAACGATAGGGCTTCTATGAATATTGAGTGTGCTGGCCAACAGCACCTTTTCAGGAATCTCAAGGTAGAGAAGGGTTTATTTGTGAGTGTAGATTTTTTCTAGTGAACTGAAGCCAGTATGAAGCTTCATAGGAAACCCATAGGTTTTTAAGAGAATTATATTGTTGTAAACACTGTCACCTTAAATTAAAAGGGGCAGAGAATACAACAGGAAGAGAAGCCTTTGGATCTCTGAGTAGCAATAGGCAGAAAGCAGGCTGAGAAAATTATTCAGCTGCAAACACTGTCCATTTATCATGGAAAAGGAAGAATGACTCAGTGAAACAAAGAGACCAGAGGGCAGAGCTGAAGTGGTGAAGAACTGTTTCCAGAGAATAGGGCCCAGCCCTAATCAATAAACTGCCAGCACATGCCTGGCTGGATTTCAGAATTTCCATAAACCAGTAATTCCTATGTGCCTCATGTTTTCTCTTTTTTTGATGGGATCTGTAGCAGATATCTTCTTTCTCCCCCACCAAAATGATGGGGTGTGTGTGTGCAGATGTCTCATCTCTTTAGTTATTGAGATTGAGAGGGACTCTACTCAAGGAGCAGAGGAGCCATAGCTGAGGAACCTAACCTGTATCTGGACCTTATTTATAGAAGGACAACTCAGCTAGCTTTGCTATAATGAAACAAGGCTTTTGTGGGCCGTGGGAGTTGGTGAGTATATTTTTCATGTGGGAGTGACATGAACCATTGGAGACTCTGGTGCAAACTCTGCTATCAGTCTCCAAGTTTGCTCCCAATAATACTTGCCTCTTGGTCTTCATGCCCTTCATGCACTTCATGCAGTCTCCTCTCACATTTAATTACATCTGGTCCTGTGTGACCAATTGAATATGGTGGAAGTGACAGTATGTCTTCTGAGGCTAGATCATAACAGTTGAATTTTTAGGCTTGGTGTCTTGGATTTCTCTCTCTGGATGCAGCTAGCCCACCCTGTGGACAGGCCCATTTGGAGAAAAACTGAGGTTTTAGACAATAACCAGAAGCAACCTGCTAGTCTTGTGAGCAAAGCAGATACAGGAAGCAGATCATTCAGTTCAAGTCAGCATCTGACTGAACCTTATGAGATACTTTGAACCAGGATTCTCCTGCTGAGCTGCTCCTAGATTCCTGAAAGACAATAAATAATTATTGTTATATCGAGACATTAAGTTTTGGTGTTCTCTTTCAATGTAGTAATTGGTAGTTTATATATAGGTCAGACAGGAAGTCTCTTTGTGTAACATGGAAAATGAAGCAGGAATTTTGAGGACAATGGTTATGATTCAGGCAGAGTAGCACAGAACTTTGAAGGCAGTACCTTGTATTTCTGTTCCCAAAGAATCAAGGCTCTGGTTCTAGTTCTACAACTATTCAGGTGTATGAATCTTGGCAAACCATTTGAACTTATTTGAAGTGGGACTTAATTTAATAAAAGTTGTCAATTACATAATTTCAAGGGATCCTTCATAATTTGAGAATACTAAATTTTGTGAATCTACTTCAAAACATCAAAATAATATCTTATTGGAAAACTTCTGGCATTTTTTTTTCCTCCTTGGGAGATTTGGTGTAACTTCTACGAGTTTGAATGAACTATTATATTTTGTGTCATTTCTTCATCTGTCATCTGTTGAAACCTCCACCGAGATCCAATGTAAGTGTAGGTTTTTTTTTCCCTATTAGGAATTAAAAATACACCTTGCAACTGAATTTATTTTTAACTTGAAAAAGACAGCTTGACATTTCAGTTTCACATCAGCAATAGCCTTAGATTTTAGTTGTTATTGTTTGAAAATATATTTCAAACCAACTAAATGTTGTAGAAAATATATTTTAAACCAACTAAATGTAGATACAGATAGAAGTATCAGTGATAAAATAAAATAAAAATTTTGGTTGAAAGGATATGTGGTTAATTCCAGCAGTACTTTTATATTAATCTTTATAAACGGAGCCAGCAGATTTATTTCAAATTATTCATAGTGTTTATTAAGTGTGTTATGTTTTTACTCAATGACTGGTAAATTCTGAAAGTAATTTGGGTATTTAAAAAATTTCTGCCTTTATATAGCAAGGAAAGGTAATGAAGAGGAACTACTGTCCTTTCGTATTAGGATCTGTTTAATTCAGCAATAAATATTCACCAAAGTGCATGCTATCTTGAGATAAGGTCACTTTGACCATCTATTCCATTAAAAATATGTTTATTTTACTTACAGGTGTCATCCATTAGGACAGGCAACTGACGTTTCAGCTAGTGGCCTTTGTCAAGGAAATAAAACTTTCTTTTAATGGAATGGAAGTTTCTAAATGACCCAATCTCGAAAAGCGAGCACTTTGTTGAATATTTATTTATTATAAACTAGTCAGCTGAAAGTGCAATGTGTGTTGCAGAGGATGATCTGGTTATTTATGAATAGCATTATATCAGTTGTGTTAATCAAATTAGAAAAAATCTTGGAGGTATTTAAAAATATCATGCAGGAATTCAACACGCTCTTAAATTTTTGCTCTTATTTTAGCCTTTTTTCCTTCCCGATGCCCTCTTTTCCTCTTGTATCTTCTTCTGCCTCCCATTTATTACTTCTTTTGCCTCTTATTTTGTCCCTATTGCTCTTCCTTTTTTCCTTCATTAAATTGCAATCTTTCTTTTTTCTTCTAGGAGACGCTCAAGGGGTTACAGCGTGCACACATATCCTTTACACCTCTGCCCTCCTCTTCCCTTTTCTCCTGCCTCCCCTGACTTCTCCTCCTTATTTGCCTCTTCATGTCAGACCAGGATCTTAGCCAGTTGCTCCAGGGAGGGCAGAGTGACCACATCTTCTCAAAAGTGGAATGGCTCTCAGTCCAAAGAAATACGAGGATAGGGGCAATATCTCAGCAAAAGAATAAGAAAAAAATCAATTATTATTCTACAACCTTAAGATCATTTTAGTCTTAATATTAATATTTTAATCTTAATATTTCACATCCCATTTGACTTTGATGACACTGTGGCAACACAATAGCCAGAGTTAGGTTTTTTCCCCGCTGCTTAAAATCAAACTAGATAGCTAACTTTACCAGCTTTTTGCTTGGCAGTGTTAGGTAGCAATCGTACCACATGTTTGGACCGGATAGTAAATTGGTAACCAATAGCTACTTCCAGATTTGTAAAAAACGTAAATTGGACTTTCTCCAGTCTAATTGGGCTGCAAAGGCTGTGGTAACAGAAAATCTTAAAATCTCAATGGCATAACATAATTAGGATCTATTTGTTTATTAACACAATACATGTCTATTTCTTTCTCACTGTGAGTTGGCTGGGGGCCTTTGGCCATTATAGTTTCTTAGGGACCCAAGGTAATGGAGGCAGCTTCTTAACATGTGCTTCTGTTATTTCTGTGGAGAGGTGGTTCCTAGAGCACTGGCTATTATGTCTTTCACTCAGGAGTGACACATTGTTACTTGTGTTTATATTTCATCAGCCAAAGAGAGTCATATGTCCTCATCTCATTTCAGATGGGGTGGGGGAGTGTAGTCCTATCAGGAGCCTGAAAAGAGCTGAGAACAGAAGCATCGATGCCTGGCCCATTCACTACACAGGACTCTAACACACTCATGGAGACACTTGGGTATTATGGGTTCAAATGTCACTATGCCAGCAGGAGACCAGCTATTTTACTTGGCTGCACATTGGGTTATGGGTGCTGGATCATTTACCATTATGTAGTGGTGGCTGGAAAAGAGCACGTAGGGATGGATCAGAGTGAGACACTGTCAGCCTGTGAAGTCACCACAAGCTGGGGCCTATCTTTGTGGACACAAATAAGACATCTTTTATACTGAACTTTTCCATTTGGATCAAATTAATCTAGCTCCTTTTGTTTAAGTGCTAAGTCTTTGGATTATTTCACTTGTTTTTGACAACCCCATGAGAAGCAGCGCAAATTCATAAGGCCTGAGAGGAGTAAACAGATAGGATAGAATCTCAGTCTCTAAGCAGCTACATAACCAGCAGATGCAATGGTCCTTCACACTTCTTGTTAAAATTATTTCCAGTACTCTATGTTTTCAACTATTATAGAAAATGGATTTTTCTATTGCTTGGATTAGAGAGTACTGATAGCCAGTGAACATATTTATTTTTGAATATTTATATTATAGCAGTCCAATCATGAGATACAAAGTTTTACCTCAGGCTTACAACATAAACAATTATATCACTTGTGAAAAATGGTTTTTTTTTTTTTTTTTTTTTTTTTTTGGACCTCCCCCCCC
>NW_007727077.1:462849-475933 GCF_000696425.1 Galeopterus variegatus | reverse complement strand
ATGGCATTGATGCAAATTAGGAAATTGAGTTTTTTTTTTTTTTTTTGAGACCTGCCGCACCATGCTCAGCCAGTGAGTGCAGCAGCCATCCCTATATAGGATCCGAACCCGCGGTGGGAGTGCTGCCGTGCTCCCAGCGCCGCACTCTCCCGAGTGTGCCACGGGCTCGGCCCAAAAATGGTTATTTTTAAAACCTACTTTCTAACATCTTTATTTATTTTTGCTTCATCTTTTATTATATTACCCAGAACTTCCAAAATCATGTTAAATAAATATGAACCATTAAACATATTTACCTTGCTCTTCACTTTAAATGGAAATGTTGCTAGAATTTCCCCAAAAGAAGTATTGTAGCTTTTTTTCTGTTTTCCTTCATTTTTTAAATTCTTTAAAATATCAGTAATGCATACTACATTCTATTAAATGTTTCATAAGGCATTTGGTTTGTCTTATCTGGACCATGGATTCGATATAGACTGTTAATTTTCTTATTACTTATCAAATATGTTTTTGCTTTCCTTTTATTCCTTATTAAATCTTATTTTACTTTTGTTTTTATTTTGATTGCTATTAGTTATTATTATTAGTTATTATTATTACTAATATTCTGAATCAGTATTTCATTTATTCATATCTTATTTAGTATTTACTTATACATTATTTTTGTGTAATTTTGGTAAAGATTGAATTGGGGAACATACTTGAAAAATTTTGAAAAACAACCAATTATGCAAGACCAGTGAATTTGTGTAGATTTTATCAAATAGAACGTATAAAATAGAGCAAAGACAAACAAGCTTGGAAGTAGTTCTCTACAACCAGGTAGATTCTAGACTCTGCCAACATCTTTCCTAATTGAATATAATATCATCCTAATATTATAAGAAAACACATCTTCACCTTTTGAGTTAATCTAAAGTAATCCTCAGAGCTCAAAGTATGAAGATGCCTTCCAAAAGTATGTATATCTCCTAGGAAATATTTTCTCAATTTAAGTTTGGAATTGGTTTGTAAAGAAAGTAAGCCACAGTTTTAATTTTATTCTAACAGATATGCAAATTAGTATACTTGATTAAAAATCTGATGTTGGCATATTCATGGCCAGAGTTTAGTTAATCACCAGTTACTCAGTGAGCTCTATGCACCAACAGTATGCTAGGTGCTGGGTAGGAAACTGAGAGGCCAGTGAACAAAACTTGTTCCTGACCCCAATTCAAGAAATCATCTGATTGTAGGAGCAGATACTTCTGAGGAAGAACAAGGGCTGGTGTCAGTACTTTGACAACGGCTGTAGTTTAATTACGAAGAAAGACTCGTCCCAAAACACCACAGGGAATCCTTAGAAAGACTTAGAAAGACATCACATAGAAGTCGATTTTAAGCTGACTCCTCCCTACTTCAAATGAAGAACAGATAGAGCCATAGGGTCTTCCGAATTGAAAGGGCAGTGGTCCTGCAGCTTTATTGCACATTAGAATCAGCTGAGGGGCTTATAAAACTCCTGATTCCCAGATCTCCTCACAAATCAATTAATTTAGAATCTCTGTTGGTGGGACTTAGGCATCAGTAGCTTTTAAAGCTCTCCAGATGATTCCAAAGTGCAGGCAGGTTTGAGAACCACTCCTCTAGGGTTTTTAATCAGTTTTACTACAACATGTTGGAGGTAGAGAATGGCTGCTTTTACAAAGTATCATTGCCTTGGCCTCATCTAAGATCTTGTGAATCAGAATCTCTAGATCTATGTCTGAGTCCCTCAAAGAATTAGTTTGAATAGTTAAAAGAGCAGATTTGCTATCAAAAGACCACACTGTAAATATGCCTGTAATTAACTGAGATTCTCATGGGAGCTAACTTTTCTGGTAAGTGCTGGGAAATAATGATGAATTCCCTTTATAGGGTTGTATTAACTATTTTGTATAATAAATTTGCACATGGATAATCTCATGTGATGACTATAATTGTTTTCTGAGATAGTCACCACAAGGATTAGTAGTGTCATTTGCACAGGTGATAAGAAATCAATACCATTAGAAGTGAAGTAACTTGTATAAAGGTCACTCAACTTTGGAGACATACACTAAGGTTTTCCACCTTCTAGGTCACTACCACACCATTTTTAATGCATGTATGAGGCTGTAACTTCTGAGTCTCTCTAATAAGACGGATGGTAATCTACCATATATGCTCAGGCAATACTGTGGGGTTTAGGGACAATCTCCGTTGGTGATCATGTAGGGAAATTGTGTCCTCACTTAATCCCTTGCATCTGTTAACTGAGGATCAGTTGATACACAGTAGTAGTTTCAAAAGGCATTGGCTTGATGTGACATGAGGGTCAAAGTAAAGTTCTTGATAATAGCTGTTATTTCTAGAGGAGCCTCTCTGTGCGAGAGACTGTGATAAGAATTTTCTATGTATTAAGCTCATTTGTTCCTAACAGTAATGATACAAGAAGTATTACTACCCATTTTATAGTTTGAGGAAATCGATGCTCAGAAAGGTAGTGTATCCTTCCTCAAGATCATCAGATATTCATGTGTCTGGTTAGGCAACCTGTCTGGCTAGGGCAACTGTTGGAATCCTTTTGACATAGCCAATTGTATTGCTGGAGCTAGGGCTAAACCTAGGGACCACAGACCCTTCAAACCCATTGTACAGACTGGGTCACAGACCCCTCACATGCCAGGCTGGGTCACCAGACCACCCATATGAAGGTCCATGAGCTAGGTGTCAAGCTAGGGCTTAGGGCTCACAAACCCTTCAAGTCTGTTGTACAGACTGGGTCACAAACCCCTCACATGCAGGTCTATGAGCTAGGTAATAGCAAAAAATCCTGGAAGAAATGGGTAAAAAATTAATAGGCTTTATTCAGAGCTAGGAGAAGACACCCTAGTGGCCTCCCAGAGCATCCTGAGGGGCAGGGGGCGGTGGTGTATATCAGAGCTGTTAGTCCTTTATACTCAAGTCCTTAACCTAGGACACCTGGGTACATGTATGCAATTACATTAGTCAATAGCACGTGGATATTTACATCAAATGCTTGGCAAGATTCTGAACATCCGAGGGGCCCTGACCATTTTCCTATATTTTCCCTACACGAGGTAACTGGGATAGATCCTGGGAGCCATTGGCAGATGACACGAGCTCAGTCCTCAGCTTCCTCAGCAGCAGCAGCAGCAATAGTTTCCAGCAGCAGTGGTGGTAGTGGTGGCAGTGGCGGTGGCAGCCTTCTGGAATATCCCCAGGGCTTCAGCAGCCACATCCTCCAGCAGCAGTGGCAGCCACCCCGTGGCACCCCCCACCCCGAGGACATCCCGGGGGTAGGGGACACCATGGGTCAGAGCCATTTGTCTTTTATACTTAAGTCCGATAACCCAGGACACCCGGGTGCACATGCATAATTACATTAGATAATATTGAAGGAACACCTGGGCACAGATGTGTATTTTTATCAAATGCTCAGCAAGACTCCAAACCCCCGAGGGACCATGACCATCTATCTTCACTTTCCCTACATTGTAGAAAATGGATTCAAATACAGGTCTGTAGGATGCCAAAGTTGTGTTTCAATTATGATGCGAATAGCTTCAATGTACTGCTAGCACTTAGGTAGATAAGCAGCCCAACTCGGGAAGAAAAGATATGCCTGCAAATCTTTTAGTGACTAAGAAGAAAAAAAGCAATCATTATCATGGAATTGTTATGATTTTAGGCTCAGGGCCTGTGTCTTCTTATGTATGTATTCATCTTTACGTATTCTCATGTAGAACATGGTACAGTAAGCACTCAATAAGGCAATGGTTTCCTAACTTTGATGTGTATCAGCGTCACTTGGAGAGCTAATAAAGTACACAAACGTCCAGGCTTGCTGAAATAGGATGGGGCCAGGGTCTTTGTATTTTTACCAAAATCTTCAGGGGACTCTGGTACCCACCTGAGTTTGGGAACCACTGTGATGAGGTTTTAGTTAATGAATCACGATGAAGTATCATTAGTTCTAGAAAGAAATATAGAGCTGCAAGTACAATAAATAGTAGTAAATATAGAACTGTATATAGATGTGAATATATGTCTGTGTGTATATAAAATATTACAGTGCAGTTTTTCTTGACTCGTGCTCTACGGAACACAAGTTCTGGCAGCAGTTAATATACAAGCTGTAAATAACATGTGTGGCTGATCCATTTGAGAAATGTTACAGGCCAAATCTCCCTCATGAATATTCACAATTCTCAGTAGAATATAAAAAGCTCCAAGAATTTCTGAAATGAGAGTATAAGTTTTTATTTAATTAATTTTTAGTAACACTTGTAAGCTTATAAACATTTTACTAACCCAAACTTATTTGAACTTATTTTTACTGCATATCTATTAACATTCCCAGGGCACCAGTTTGAGAAGCATGAGTGTAACAACAAAATAATTTAAACACATGTGAAATACAATTTAAGAAAACCTCTTCTTTGAAAGATACGTGGTCATTCTTATTATACATAATGATGTGAAAATGAAGTACTGAAATATTGAATAGAAAGAGTGTACGGGCATGTAATAAAGCAATATTAAAATAATAAATATTTTAATGAGATGCATAGTTATGATGCTCTGACAAGATGCATAAGATAGAAAAGGATAGGAAGATATGAACCGTCCAAGATTTTAATGAGATTCATGAAAAGTTATATGTAATACGGTGTATAAGTTAAAAAGCTGTAATGAGGTGAATACGTGAGATGGTTTAATGAGTTATGTCTCAGAAAGTGTCCTGGATGATGGGCATCCTTCAGGGCTGGAATGAGATGGGTACAAGGAAGAGTGTAATGAGCTGGTCACATAAAGGAGAAGCAGTATAATTAGATGCATAAAGGAAGGGAGAGTATATACATTTTTGAAATATGTAAGATATAATGGGAACTGGGTTTTAATGTAATAAGATGCAGAAATGAAATGACAATGAGATACAAAAGTGGAATCGTGTAATGAGATATGTAAGGACTGTGTAATGAGATGTGCATGTTTAAGGGCCATAATGAGATGCAAGATCGGAAAGATGTAATGAGATGAGCACGTTAAATAATCTAATGAGGGGCATGAAGGAAATGATGTCATGTCACATGAAAATTGAAGAAAGTAATGAGATGTGCATTTTTAAGGACTGTAATAAAATGGATAAAAGAAACTAAGAATGAAGAAATGTAGAAATCAAATCTTGCTGTTGCAGTGTGAAAAAATAATAAAAGTAATGAAAGAGGTGTGTCACACCAGTATTTCTAAGACCATTCTCTTTCATAAATTTATTCTCTTGATGAACATTTTTGCTGTCCAACCACATAAGTAAGCACTGTCTGTGGAAATATAAAGATACACATGATTCCCATATTCAAGGGCCCACAAATAAATACAGGCACATACAAAATAAGGCAATATCATCAATATTAATATTTATGATAACATCATTAATATTATAAATATTAAAGTAGTACAAAAGTTCAGAGAAGAGAGATTATTTTGGGTCAAGGTATTTTACACATCACCTGAAACAAATATTCCCTTGTATGCTCTTCAAGTTTTATAATTCTACGATTATTCATTTTTCCATTCCCTTGATCCCTGGGTTTTCTCTCCATACTATCTATTCATAAGTAGATCTTACCTTTAAAAAAAAAAAATCTGGCTCAAATATCCCATCTTTAAAATAGCCTATTGTAATCTGTCTCCAGTTTAAAAACAAAACAAAAACAAACAAAAGACAACAAAAATAAACTTTTACAATACTTTACACTTGTCTTATAAAATATATCACAATACAACATATTCTGCTGAGTAACAGATATTAATTATCTTAATTTTCTGTGTGCTCTTCTTGGTGAGGGTTAGATTTGATTCAGCTTTATTTTATCTACAGAGACTGAAACTTTCGCAGAATAGGTTCTTATTAATTCCTAAGTAATTGGTTAGATATATACTCTGGCAGACTCTATTCATGAGAATATAAATAATATAAAGAATAAAAAGATTCCTAAGATTGATCCATTTATAGTAGACAGAAGTTACAATCAACCCACTTTGAGAAAAGCCTCCCTCACAAAATCAGATTTCTTCGATATAAAAGAAGTACTTTCATTCATGAGTTTGTTGAGGGGATTTGGTCTTATACTCAAAACCACTGACTCTTGCATTACCGTGGTCTGCCTTTTTATTTTTTTTAAACCAGACATCTGTTTGCTTCATTTACAAGCACTTCAGTATAGTATTCAGAAACTCAAGTGCTGTTTTAATCAGTCCTGGAAGGAAATAACAGAGTGATTCATTACTAAGCTCATCAACCTGAGGAACTATTGTTTTAGGTATCATTCTTGAGTATGCTTTGTTACAAGATGGCCTTCATGGGATAACAAACCCAAATGGAACTGCATTGATCTAACTTCTTATTTTAACGTGTCCTATGTTGAATTCATCTGGGAGGTAGGCCGTGGTGGCAAGAAAATCTTGTTCAATTATTTACAAACTGGATGCAGCTGTGAAATGCATGTTACAGTAATCCCAATCATTTATATAGGATTTTTTCCCCCACAGGTCATGCATATGATGAAATAACATTCATAACTGATCAAAGCCTCAGAGACAGCCACAGATCACAGTTCATGAAACATACACTTGTCATCAGATGGATGAGAAAATCCTTCTCTACTCCATCAGGCACTGACCTTCTGTTTTCTCTCGCTGATTCTCAGCAAAAACATGCCTGCCAGCTTGGTATTCATGACTTCAGAATTCCTCTGAATGTCCAGGGTATTGATTTTTTCCCAAATTGTTTCTCAGGTTTTCCTCTCTACCCTCATTCTCCTTGACCTTTATATTAATTCCGATGACACATATCAAATGCTTTTCCATCCAGCTCTTTCCCACAGAAGGACCATTGCTCTCTTGCTTTGGCCACATTCATTCTCTGTACTGCCATGCAGTGGCTTATTTCCTCTCAAAACATTGAACAGCAGCTGCAGCATTAATACTTTTGTGAACTATACTTTCCCCATGATCATTTTGCCTTCTTTATCCAATCTTGATCCCTCAACTAATTCCAGACATCCATAGAGATGGTACACTTTGACTACTTCAGCCTCTGCACTTCCTGCTACTAGAATATGCAGGGAAGACTCTGGAGTTGTTGGGTAGGGGTGATCTCCCCTATCATCATGAATGACATCCAATCTTCTCACTTGCAAACAACCAACTTACGTGGCCCATATAATTAAGGAGCCACATTTGTTCACCTGCCTTCTAAACTGCAAATCCTCTAGTTGGTAGTTTTTAGAGAACAATTTTATTCTAGAGGAAGACAGGGCCAGTTTAATTCTCAGACTCCTGCCACACCTGGATTTTTGGGTGCTGTTCATCACATCATTCTCCAATAGGGCAGTCATTATAGGGTACTAGTCTATCCTTTATATAGAGCAATAAGTCAAGCTTCCTAACTGCCAGAATTTGAACTTAGGCCTTCATATTAATGAAAGGACTTTTGCAAAAATTTCAATATGCTATTCTTACTTTTCTTCCAGCTCTGATTACTGGCTTCTTGTCATGTACCTCTTGCACAAGTTCATTTCTTAATAATTTCCCTAGTACTCCAGTCCCTCAAGGAAAGGAACCCTGAAATTGAACCCTTAGAACTTGATAAAAACCCTTCCCCAATATTAATGGTTTGCCATATATTTTAAATCTCAGTGTTACCTCTTCTGTACCATCCTAATGGTAAGATATGTTGTTCTTCCAGGACTTTAAAAAAAGAAGATTAAAAATATGAGATAATTGTACATAAAGAAAGCCATTGCTGAAACTTGAATTAGTAATCTGAACAATTAAGCTATAACTTTAAACACAGAAGAAAAGATCAAAGAAATATAAATCTTTTGGGGAAAATCAGATACCTAGAAGAGAGAAACAGACAACCCAATATAACAACGATAGAGTTCCAGAAGAAGAAAAAAAGGGGGACAGGTGGAGAAAAGGCAATAATAAAAGAATAATACAAGAAAATGAACCTGAGATAGAAAAGAAAATAGATATACATAGATATACCTTGGTAAAATCTCTAACTCCAAGAATAAAGAGAAAACCTTACAAGCTTCAAGATGAAAGTTATGGGTTATTTAAAAAAATAGTATGCAACTGGCTCAGGCTTTTTTCATCTTCAACACTGGATGTCAGCAAAAAGATGAAATTATACAATAAAATAGATTAAAGGATTATAGAAAATCATCGACCATAATCAAGTGAGATTCATCCCAGAGAGGCAAGGATGGTTCGATATACACAAATCTATACTTGTGATACATCACATCAACAGAATGAAGAAAAAAGGAAAACAAAAACAAAAACAAACAAACCATAGAGTCCTTTCAATAGACGCAGAAAAAGCATCTGATAAAATCCAACACCACTTCATGACAAAAACACTCAACAAATTAAGTCTAGAGAGAATGTACCTCAACACAATAAAGACCATATATGACAAACCCACAGCTTACATCATACTGAATAGACAAAAATTGGAGGCTTTTACTCTAAGGTCTGGAACAAGACAAGGATGCCTACTTTCCCCACTCTTATCAACACAGTACTAGAAGTTCTAGCCAGTACAATAAAACAAGAGAAAGCAATAAAAGTCATCCAAATTGGAAAGAAGGAAGTCAAACCATTCCTACTTGCAGATGACATGATCCTACACACAGAGAACCCTAAGGACTCCACCAAAAAATTACTAAAACTAATAAATGGATTCAGTATAGTGGCAGGATACAAAAGCAAAACACAAAAATTGACAGCCTTCCTATACTCCAATAATGAAATAGCTGAAGAAGAAATCAAGAAAATATTGCACTCATAATATCTACCAAGAAAAATGAAATACTTAGGAGTAAATTTAACCAAGGAGGTGAAAGACCTCTATAATGAAAACTAAAAAGATTGGTGAGAGAAACTGAAGAGAATACAAATAAATACAATGATATCCCATGTTCATGGGTTGGAAGAATTAACATTATCAAAATGTCCATATTACCCAAAGCAATTTCACATTCAAAACAATCCCTAACAAAATACCAATTACATTCTCCACAGAAATAGAGAAAACTATCTTAAAATTTATATGGAACCACAAAATATTCTTTATAGCTAAAGCAATCTCACGCAAAAAGAACAAAGTTGGAGGCATCATACTTCCTTACTTCAAAATATACTACAAAGCTATTTTAACCAAAACAGCATAGTACTGGCATAAAAGCAGACAAATAGACTAAGGAACAGCATAGAGAGCACAGAAACAAAGCCACACACTTATAGTCAACTGATTTTTGATGAAGGTGACAAGAATATACAATAGGGAAAGGACAGTCTCTTCAATAAAAGCTGCTGGGGAAACTATATCCACATGCAGAAAAGTGAAACTAGAGCCCTATCTCTCACCATACACAAAAATCAACTCAAAATGGATCAAAGACCTAAATTTGAGACCTGAAATTATTGAACTACTACCAGAAAACATAGGGGAAATGCTACATAAAATAGGAGTGGGCAGTGCTTTTTTTGAATGTGACCACAAAGGCACAGTCAACTATAGCAAAAATACACAAATGCAGCTACATCAAACTAAAAAACTTCTGCATAGCAAGTGTCCCTATCAGCAAAGTGAAGAGACATCCTACAGAATGGGAGAAAGTGTTTGTAAACTACACAACAGACAAGGGGCTAATATCCAGAATATATAACAAACTTAATTCAACAGCAAAAAACCAAACAAACAAAACAAACAAATAACCCAATTAAAAAATGGGCAAAGGACCTGAATAGACATTTCTCAAAAGGAAACATGGCCCAAAAGCCCATGAAAAAATGCTCAAAATCACTAATCATCAGGGAAATACAAATTAAAACCACCATGAGATATCACCTCACTCATTAGAATGGCTATTATCAGCGAGACAGAAAATAACAAATTCTGGCCAGGATACAGAGAAAAGGGAACCCTCCTATGTTGTTGGTGGTAATATAAATTGGTACAGCCATTGTGAAAAAAAGTATTATTAGGTTTGGGGGTGGGGAACACTTAAGATGGCACCACCAAAAGATACTCAAAATGCTGGTTCCTGCCCTATGGGACTTCTCTGTAAAATACAAAAACAAAGGAACTCATAATGTCAACAGAACTCCATGCCACTGGTCCCCTCTGAACCCCCACTTTACATACTAAGGGAATCAATAATTGTAAACCTAAAAATCACCTCATTAACATAAGGCCCTAGCAGCTCCCATTGGACAGTTTAACTTTCACCTCATTAGCCTAAGCCCCAGCCAATAGGAACAACACAACTCACCACAAGTGAAATATAAGCCCAACCCCCAGGAGCTGTTAGGCTAGGTCCTGTACCTATGCCTCCACCATGTTGCCTATACCAATAAACTCCTTCTAGCCTGATTTCTCATTTCAGTACCAGTTCTTTCCAAACCTTTCAAGTACGGAGTTTCCTCAGAGAACTAAAAATAAATGTACATTATGATCCAGCTATCCCACTACTGGGAATATACCCCAAAGAAATAAAATCAGTATATCAGAAAGACACCTGCACTCCCATGTTCATCATAACCCTGTTCGCAATAGCCAAGAGATAGAATCAACCTAAACGCCCATCAATGGATGAGTGGATGAAAAAAACTGTGGGATATATTCACAATGGAATGCTATTCAGCTGTAAAAATAAATGATATCCTATCATTACAGAAGCATGGATGGAATTGGAAACCATCAAGTAAGTGAAGTAAGTCAGGCACAGAAAGACAAATACTGTATGGTCTCACTCATATGTAGAATCTAAAAAAAAAAAAGAAAAAAGTCATTCTCGTAGAAGCAGAGTAGAATAGTGGTTACCAGAGGCTGAGAGGGGAGGCAGGCAGAGGAGCAGGGGTGGACAAAGGGGCACAAAACTGTGCTATCTACCCTAAGGAAATCACTGTGCAGTATGTGCCTGTATCGACACAACACACTATACTCCAGAAAAATAAATATAAATAAAATTGGAAAAAAGTTTAGCTATTAGGGTGAATGACAAGTATTTTTAAGTAGAGAATATATCACTTACATACACACACAATCTGATGAAAATACTAAATATTCTAACTAAATAACATGTGACTCAAATCAGAGTCCTCAGGAAAGGGGAAAAAAATAAATAAAATAAACAGATATATAGAACTCCACATCCCCTCTCTAATTGGATGACAATAAGTGATAGGATACATTTAAGTCATAAATATGTATGCACCCAATGTTGGAGCAGCCAAATTTATAAAACAAACTCTATTAGACCTAAAACAGGAAATAGACACTAAAACCATAATAGCAGGGGACCTGAACACCCCACTGTCAATACTGGACAGATCATCTAGGCAAAGAATCAACAGAGAAACACAAGATCTTAACAATACTCTAGACCAATTGGACTTGGCAGATATCTACAGAACATTCCATCCAACAACCTCAGAATACTCATTCTTCTCATCAGCACATGGATCATTCTCCAGGATAGATCACATATTAGGACACAAATCAAGTCTTAACAAATTCAAAAAAATTGGAATTATCCCATGTATTTTCTCAGACCACAATGGATTAAAACTAGAAATCAATAATAAACAAAACACTGGAAAGTATACAAACACATGGAAACTAAACAACATTCTTCTTAACGACACATGGGTCCAAGAAGAAATCAAACAGGAAATAAAAAAATTTATTGAAACTAATGAAAATAATGATACATCATACCAAAACTTGTGGGATACAGCAAAGGCAGTACTAAGGGGGAAATTTATTGCATTAAATGCCTACCTCAGAAAAATGGAAAGCTGGCAAGTGAACAATCTAATAATGCGCCTGAAAGAACTAGAAAAACAAGAACAAGCCAAACCTAAAGTTAGCAAATTGGAATTATCCCATGTATTCTACTGACCACAATGGATTAAAATTAGAAATCAGTAACAAATGAAATTCTGGAAACTATAAAAACACATGGAAATTAAATAACATTCTACTTAACGACATATGGGTCCAAGAAGAAATCAAGCAGGAAATAAAAAAAATTATTGAAACTAATGAAAATAATGATACATCATACCAAAACTTGTGGGATACAGCAAAGGCAGTACTAAGGGGGAAATTCATTGCATTAAATGCCTACCTCAGAAAAATGGAAAGATGGCAAGTGAACAATCTAATAATGCGCCTGAAAGAACTAGAAAAACAAGAACAAGCCAAACCTAAAGTTAGCAGAAGGAAAGAAATCATCAAGATCAGAGCAGAACTTAACGAAATTGAAACCCAAAAAACAATACAAAAGATCAACAAATCAAAAAGTTGGTTTTTTGAAAAGATAAACAAAATCGACAAACCACTTGCATGGCTAACAAAAAAAAGAAGAGAGAAGATTCAAATAACAAAAATTAGAAATGAAAAAGGTGATATTACAACCGACCCAAATGAAATACAACGAATCATCCGAGACTACTATAAACAGCTATACACCAACAAGTTCGAAAACCTGGAGGAAATGGATAAATTCCTGGACTCACACAAGCTTCCAAAATTAAACCAAGAAGATATAGAAAACCTGAATAGGCCAATAACAATAAAGGAGATTGAAGATGTTATCAAAAAGCTCCCAAAAAAGAAAAGCCCAGGACCAGATGGATTCACAGCAGAATTTTACCAAACATTCAAAGAAGAAATGACACCGATTCTATACAAACTATTCCAAAAGATTGAAACAGAAGCAAAGCTTCCAAACACATTCTACGAAGCAAACATCATCCTGATACCAAAACCAGATAAAGATATAACCAAGAAAGAAAACTACAAAGCCATTTTCTTTGAGTTATAGGGAGATCTGACATGCCGGGCAGAACATTCCTGAAAAACAGTGTGTTACCAACCCCTCACCATTAGGCTGTTATAGTAGGTCTATGAAGTGCATGTCATATTATTTAAATTATTAAAAAGTATTAGAAATTATTTCAGATATGCAAAAAAATA
>NW_007727077.1:439726-461838 GCF_000696425.1 Galeopterus variegatus | reverse complement strand
GAAATTAACCCACGCACTTACTGCCATTTGATCTTCGACAAAGGCATTAAGTCTATTCACTGGGGTCGGGACTCCCTCTTCAGCAAAGGGTGCTGGGATAACTGGTTATCCATTTGCAGGAGATTGAAACTAGACCCACATCTCTCACCATTTACTAAAATCAACTCAAAATGGATTAAGGATTTAAATATACACCCTGAAACAATAAAACTTATTAAAGAAAATATAGGAGAAACCCTTCAGCAAATAGGGCTGGGCACAGACTTCATGAATATGACCCCAAAAGCATGGGCAACCAAAGGAAAAATAAACAAATGGGACTATATCAAACTGAAAAGTTTCTGCACAGCAAAAGAAACAATTAACAGAGCTAAAAGACAGCCAACAGAGTGGGAGAAAATATTTGCAAAATACATATCTGACAAAGGACTAATATCCAGAATATATAAGGAACTCAAACAACTTTACAAGGAAAAAACAAGCAACCCAATTAAAAAATGGGCAAAAGAGCTAAGTAAGCATTTCTCTAAAGAAGATATGCAAATGGCCAACAGTCATATGAAAAAATGCTCAACATCACTCAGCATCCGGGAAATGCAAATCAAAACCACACTGAGATACCATCTCACCCCAGTTAGGATGGCTAAAATCCAAAAGACGCTGAACGATAAATGCTGGCGTGGTTGCGGAGAAAAAGGAACTCTCTTACATTGTTGGTGGGAATGCATAATGGTGCAACCCCTATGGAAAATGGTTTGGAGGTTCCTCAAACAGCTGAAGATAGATCTACCATACGATCCAGCTATCCCACTGCTGGGAATATATCCAAAGGAATGGAAATCATCAAGTCGAAGGTATACCTGTACCCCAATGTTCATTGCAGCACTCTTTACAATAGCCAAGAGTTGGAATCAGCCCAAATGTCCATCATCGGATGAGTGGATATGGAAAATGTGGTATATATACACAATGGAATATTACTCAGCTATAAAAACGAATGAAATACTGCCATTTGCAACAACTTGGATGGACCTTGAGAGAATAATATTGAGTGAAACGAGTCAGGCAGAGAAAAAGAAATACCACATGTTCTCACTCATTGGTGGGAGCTAAAAAATAAACAAATTAATTCACCCACATACACACACACAAGAAACTGGGGGGGTGGGGGGAAGAAGATATGACAACTATACCTTTTTGAAGTTGTTACAACAAGCAAACGGAAAGGACATTCTTGGGGGGGGGAGGGGATAAAGGGGGGAGGGAGGGAGGTGTCGGTGATGGGCCATAATAATCATATACATTGTATATTGACAAAATAAAAATTTAATGAAAAAAAAAATGAAGGACAACAAGAAAAGTTAACTTTAAAATCAATGAAAAAAAAAACAAAACAAAAAACAAAAATAGGATTCTTAAAATACAAAGACATACTGTAAGGGAATACAGTTGAACTAAAAGTATGAAATGATGTTAGCATAAGCTAGTGCACGAGCGGGAGTAGGTTGTAAAATAAAAGTGCTCTAAAAGTCTCATTTTACTGCCATGAGGATAGGAAACTGGAAGAAAATAGATCATTTTGGT
Source organism: Galeopterus variegatus (assembly GCF_000696425.1). Classification (NCBI taxonomy): domain Eukaryota; kingdom Metazoa; phylum Chordata; class Mammalia; order Dermoptera; family Cynocephalidae; genus Galeopterus; species Galeopterus variegatus. Next base: position 460,254 of record NW_007727077.1, on the reverse strand, counting down.
GAGAAGAAATAGATGAATAGTTGGTATATTAATAACAGGAAATCATGAAGTTGAATGTAAGTATTTAGAAATAAGGTAAACTCTAAAAAAAATACAGAGCTTACATATAGTGATAGTTATTATACAATTATACAGTTATAGTATAAATTGTTATAATTTAAAAAATAGCCAAAGAAAGAAAGAAAAACAAAATAATAAATATCAAGTAAGATAGAAGGAATGAAGCATATCAGTGGGTACGCAAAATGTGAGGGCACTATTAAAAGATGGACACTATAATAATGTATTGCAACACGATATCCAGTTATATATGGTTCACAAGAACTATAAAAACAGCTTGAAAAATAATGGAATGGGCTAAGAGATAGTAAGAAATGCAAATAAAAAGAAAGCATAGATTCAGCGTGAATATTAAACACAGTGAAATCTAAGAATAGAATGACTAAACAGGATAAAGAGAGATTATGTGATCCCTAGAGCTATAATTTATAGGGGAGATATGACAGTCATAAATCTTTCAGACCCAAGCAACAGTGCATGTAAATATATAAAGTGAGAAGTATTAGAAATACAAAAACTTGATTAATATACCCTTTTAGTAGGACATTTTAATTGAAGTCATTCAGATAGTAGAAATTTATTAGAAAAAAATAAAAACAGAAATAATACAATCATCAAAACTTTTATAAATATCTATCTGTCTTAATATCCTTCAAAAAAGGGAATATTCTCTTTATGTGTTATATTCTCTTAAAACACATATGAAAATCTACCATTTATTATGGTACAAAAAAAACTTTAACACATTATGAAAAATGAGAGAGATGGCAGGCTATATTTTTGATAATAGTCTAGTAAAATTAAAAATTGAAAAGAATGACTGAAGAATTTAATAATTTATAAATTAAGCTTTTTATACAGCCTATGATTAATGAGGATACTTAAACTAAAATTCTGAACCATTTACAGAGCAATGAAATAAAAACTCATTATGTCAAAACTTATAAAACACTGCATAAGCTTAATCAGAGAAAAATTTATAGTGTTAAATGCCGTCATAACTTCATAAACAAAAAAGACTGAAAATTTTAAAAAAATGGGAATAAACCCTTGTGAGTTTTTAATTAACAAAAAGTACAAAGCATGTATACAAAAATACATGAAAATTGGAAAGAAAAATCATTCTAGCTATGGAATAGATAAGAGTTACTGTTGAGTTACTAAACTCAACAACAGGGAATTTGAAAACCCAGAAGAAATATAGTCAAATTGATCCAAGAAGTAGAAAACATGAAAGGCACCATATTAGTTTGTTTCTATTGCTTGTAAAAAAAATACTTGGAACTGGGTGATTTGTAAGAAAAGGAAATTTATTGCTTATAGTTTCAGAGGCTGGGAAGTCCTAAGTCCAGAGAACACATCTGGTGAAGGCCTTGTTGGTGGTCACAGTGACAAAGGGGTCTCGTGGTAGAAGGGTGAAAAGAGAGATCCTCATGTGCTCTCCTTTTAAAACCCTCAGAACCACACTCATGACCACCAATATACCATTCATTGGCAGGGTCTTCATGATCTAATCACCTCTTCAAGGCCCCACCTTTCAATTACCATGATATGATTTCCCACCCTCAACAGTAATAGTTGGGATTAAGCTCCAATGACTTTGAGGGGCCATTCAATCCACTGCAGGCAATTATCACAGAAAAGATTGGAAAGGTAGTGAAAGATATAAAATTTAAAAATAAAATTAAACAAACACTAAGACAAGCACCAAGATGGTTTCACAGATAAAGTCTATCAATCCTTTAAAGATCAAATACTTCTTATGTTAACTAAATCAGAAACTCCCCAAATTTATTTTATGAAGTGAAAAGTAACTTAATTTTAAATTTGGTAAAGATACAATCTTACAGATTTTACATATGAATATAGAAGGAAAAATTCTCTGTAATATGATCAAGTAAAATTCATTAGTATATCAATATGAACTACAATATGAACAAGTAGAAAAAATTTGAGTAATGCAAAGATAATTCAATATCAGGAAATCTAAGATATTTCTATCAACACATTAAAGAAGAAAAATTATATGGTAATTTAAATATATATAAATGCATTTGGTAAGATTCTGCAGGAACACCTAAAATAAACTCTAAGTAAAAGTAACCTGAAAGAAAACTTCTTAAAATGAACTTAAATATAATTTACCAAACAAATGAACAAACAGCAAAATCTCTCTAAAGTGAAACTGTATTGCCATTGCATTAGAAACATGCATAAGGGCCGGCCCGGTGGCGCACTGCTATAGTGCGCCGCTTGGAAAGCGCGGCGGCGCTCCCACCGAGGGTTCTGATTCCACATACAGACCGGCCGCTCACTGGCTGAGCGAGGGGCAGGAGCAACACCGAGGGTTGCGATCCCGTGGCCGGTCCCGGTCCGGTACGGGCGCGACACTGAGGGTTGCGATCCGTTGCTGGTCACGAAAAAAGACAAAAAGGAAAAAAAAAAAAAAGAAACATGCATAAGACATAATGCCCATTATTGTAAAAGTTGCTTAATACTATTTTCCATGTTTGACAAATAGACTTATTGCCAGGATCTTTAAATGTCTCAGGAATGTTTGTGAAAATCGTATACAACTATTATCACTTAATTTAATGCTAAATTTGTTCTATTTTATCTTATTTTAATTTTTGTCGAATCATAGTTGATTGTACATATCTGTAGGGTACCACATTGAATATCAACACCTGTGTGCAACATGTTATGCTCAAATCAGGATAATTATTATATTCAACATTATACAGAGTAATCATTTTTCGTGGCCCTTTACCAATCTCTCCCTTACCACCCCTACCCCTGCCCCTTTCCCATCTCTGGTAACCTCAATTCTGTTCTCTCCTTCTGAAATTTCAATGTATTATTGTTATCTTTCTTTTATTTGTTTAATTTTTAACTCCCACTTATGAGTGAGCACATGCAATATTTCTCTTTTTGTGCCTGGCTTATTTCACTTAACATGATTTTCTCTAAGTTCATCGATGTTGCTGAGAATGGCAGAATATCATTCTTTTTTACAGCAGAGTAGTATTCATTGTGTAAATATACCACATGTTCCTTATCCAGTCATCTGACAGTGGACATTTAGGTTGGTTCCAATTCTTGGCTATTATAAGAGAGCTACGATAAACATGAGAGTGCAGTTATCCCTTCAACATGAAGCTTTCAATTCCTTTTGGTATACACCTCTCCATACCATTTCCCATAATGGCTGCACAAATTCACAGTCCCACCAACAGTGTAGGAGGGTTTCCCTTTCTCTGCACCTGTTATTCTCGGTCTTTTTGATAATAGCCAGACTTACTGAGGTGAGATGATATCTTAATGTGGTTTTGATTTGCATTTCCCTGATGTGAGTGATGTTTAGCATTTTTTCATGTGTCTATTGGCCATCTGTATCTTTCTTTGAGAAATGTTGTATTAGTCTGTTTCTGTTGCTTATAACAAAATACTCAGAACTGGGTGATTTATAAGGAAACAAAATTAACTGCTTACAGTTTCTGAGGCTAGGAAGTCTCAAGTTCATCTGAGAGTGATGACAGTGACCCAGGGGTCTCACATTTCAAGATGGTGGAAGCAGAGAGAGCAGAGAGAGAGAGAGACAGACTGTCTTTTCTTTTCTTTTAAAGCCCTCAGAACCACACTCCTGACCACCATTTTTAATCCATTCACTACAGCAGGGTTCTACAATCTAATCACCTCTCCAAGTCTCCTTTTAATTACCATAATAGGATTTCCCACCCTCTTGACAGTCACAATGGGGGCCAAGTTTCTAATACCTAAAACTTAGGGGACACAATTCAAGCTTCAGTGAGTTTTGAAGGGACATAATTCAACCCACTACAAATGCCTATTCAGCTCCTTTGACCATTTTTTAATTGGGTTACTTGTTTTTTTTACTGTTGTTTAAGTTCCTCGTATATTCTGGATATTAATCCTTCATTGGATGCATAGATTGCAAATATTCTCACACTCTGTAGGTTATCTTTTCCCTCTATTAATTGTTTCTTTTGCTGTGCAGAAGTTTTTAGTTTGATATAATCGCATTTGTTTACTTTCCTTTTGTTGCCTGTGCTTTGGCGTCATATTCAAAATGTTTTTGCCCTGTCCTATGTCCTGAAGTGTTTCTCCTATGTTTTCTTTTAGGAGTTTTGTAGTTTCAGGTCTCATATTTAAGTCTTTAATCCATTTTGAATTGATTTTGGTATATGGTGAGAGGTACGGGTCTACTTTTGTTCTGCTACATATGGATGTCCAGTCTTCCCAGCACCGTTTATTGAAGAGGCAGACTTTTCTCCAATGTATGTTCTTGGTGCCTTTGTCAAAGGTCAGTTGGTTGTAAGTATGTGGGTTAATTTCTGGGTTCTCTATTCTGTTCCATTGCTCTGAGTGTCTGGTTTTTTTTGCCAGTATCATGCTGTTTTGGTTCCTATTGCTTTGTAGGATAATTTGAAGTAAGGTAGTGTTATGCCTTTGGCTTTATTTCTTTTGGCTTTTTGGGTCTTTTGTTGTTCCGTATGAATGTTAGGATTGTTTTTTCTATTTCTATTTCTGTGAAAAATGTCCTCAGTATTTTGACGGGGATTGCATTGAATCTGTAGATTGCTTTGGGTGTATGGACATTTTCAGCATTAATTCTTTCAACCCAAAAGCATGGAATGTCTTTCCATCTTTTTGTGTCCTCTTAATTTCTTTCAGCAATGATTTGTAGTTCTCATTGTAGAGATCTTTCAACTCCTTGGTTAAATTTATACCTAGGTATTTTATTTTTTTGGTGACTGTTCTAAATGGGCTGGCTTTTTTGATTTCTTTTTCTGTTATTTGTTGTTGGAGTATAAAAATGCTACTGATTTTTGTGTGTTGACTTTGTATCCTGCAACTTTACTGAAATTATTTATCAGGTCTAAGAGTTGTTTTTTTTTTTTTGTAGCCTCTTTAGGTTTTTCTATATATAAGACCATGTCATCTGCAAACAGGAACAATTTGAATCTTATCTTTTCTAATTTCTTTCTTTCTCTTGTCTGATTGTTTTGGCTAGTACTTCTTATACTATGTTAAATAGGAGTGGGGAGAGTGGGCATCCTTGTCTTTTTCTCATTCTTAAGAGAAAAGCTTTCAGCTTTTCCCTAATAAGGATGAAACTGGTGTTGTATTTGTCATATACGGCTTTTATTGTGTTGAGATATTTTCCTTCTATACCTAATTGGCTGAGAGTCTTTATCATGAAGGGATGTTGAATTTTCTTAAATGCTTTTTCTGTATTTATTGCAATAAATTTCCCTCTTAGTAGTACTTCTGCAGTATCCCACAGGTATTTGTATGATGTGTCTAATAGTGTTTGCTTTATATATCCGGGTGCTCTAATTTTGGGTGCATGTGTATTTATGATTGTTATGTCTTCTTGCTGGATAGGTCCCTTTATCATTATATAGTGGCCTTCTTTGTCTCTTTTTTATGGTTTTTGGTTTAAAGTCTATTTTATCTGATATAGGAATAGCTACTCCTGCTCACTTTTGATTTCCATTTGTGTGGTATATCTTTTTCCATATATTCACTCTTAGTCTGTGTGATCTTTACAGTTGAGGTGAGTCTCTTGTAGACAGCATATAGTTGGGTCTAGTTTTTTAATCCAATCAGCCAGTCTGTGTCTTTTGAGTGGGGAATTAAATCCATTTACATTTAGGGTTGTTACTGAAAGATGTTGTCTTACTCCTAGCATTTTACCAATTTTCTTTTGGATGTTTTAAATATCGTTTGTTTCTTTCTTTCTCTTTTATTGTTTGTTGGTTTTTGGAGGTGTTAAGATACAATTTCTTTCTGTTTCTCATTTGCATTTTTGTGCTACCAATGAGTTTTATTCTTTCTTGTGTATTCACAGTACTGATTATCATTTTTTGGATTCCATATGCAGGACTACCTTGAGGATTTCTTGTAGGGTAGGTCATATGGTGGTGAACTCCCACAGTTTTTGTTTGTCTGGGAGATACACTATTTGTGTTAGTCTGTTCTGTTGCTTGTAACAAAAAAAATGGAACTGGTTGGTTAATAATAAAATGAAATTTATTGATTACAGTTGCAAAGGCCAGAAGTCCAAAGTCCAGTGAACACATCTGGTGAAGGATTTCTTTGGTGGTGACTTCACTGATGGGACAGTATCACATTACAAAATGGTGGAGCAGAGAGAGACTCTTTGTGCTCCCCCTTTAAGCCTTCAGAACCATGCCTCTGACCACCATTATTAATCTATTCACTATGGCATGCTCCTAAAATCTAAGCACCTCTTCAAGGTCCTACCTTTCAATTACCATAATAGGATTTACAACACTCAACAGTTACAGTGGGGTTTAAGTTTTGGTGGGGACATTCAATCCAGACACTATTTCTCCTTCATTTCTGAAGGATAGGCTTGCTGGGTATAGTATTATTGGCTGGCAGTTTTTTTCTTTTAGTATATTGAATATATCATCCTGTTCTCTTCTGGCATGTAGAGTTTCTGTTGAGAAGTCTGCCGTTAGTCTGATGGGGACTCCCTTACAGGTGACTTGACACTTTTCTCTTGCTATTTTTAGGATTCTCTCTTTGTCTCTGAGTTTGGCCAGTTTGATTATAATGTGTCCCTGAGAGGACTTTTTTGGACTGAATCTGTTTGGGGATCTTTGAGCCTCCTGAATCTGAAAGTCCATGTCTCTCCCTATACCTGGAAAGTTTTGTAGTATTATTTTGTTGAATGTGTTCTTAATGCCTTTTCCTCTTTCCTCCCCTTTAGGAACACCTATGATTTGGCTGTTTGTGCACTTAATGTTGTCTGCTATCTCTCTTAGATTTTCTTCATTTTTTAAAATTATTTTTTCTTTTTTGGTCTCCTGAGTTATTTCAAAAAGACTATATTCAAGATCAAATTATTTCTTCTGCTTGCTCTAGCCATTGCTTAAGCTTTTGGTTGTGTTTTTTATTTCACTGAATGATTTTTTTTCAGTTCCATGAGTTCCGCTACCTTCTTTCTTAAAGTATTAATCTCTGAATATTTCCTCCTTCATATTCTGGATAGTTCTGCTGAGTTCATTATGTCATCTAACTGTGTCTTTTTGTATCTCATTGAGTTTCCTAAGATTTTTACTTGGAATTCCTTTTCAGTCATTTCAAAGGTTTCCTGCTCTGTGGGTCTGGTACTTGAGAGTTATTATATTCCTTTGATGGGCTCATATTTTCTTGTTTTCCATATTTTTAGTATTTCTACATTGATATCCAGTCATCTGGTAGAGCAGTTGCTTCTTCTCTTACTCTAGAGTGGGTCTTGAGGACAGAGACTCCTGTAGATGTATTTCATATTTACCGTAGGGTAGGATATTTTACTATTGGTTCTGGGCAGATGCAATAGGGTAGTCTCCATGTGGGTAATTCAGCCATTCAGTGTTGTAGCTGCATGTGAGTGCCTCCATGGCTGAGGCACTGGGGCTCTTAGTGATTCCTTGCTGAGGTTATGGACACTGTGTTTGTTTGTAAAGGATGTGGGCGAGATCTTATGTTCTTGGGAGAAACACCTGGGTGTCCTGTCACTCTTTGGTTGGGGTGCGTGACCCCAGGCAGGCTTGTTGGTATTCTGAATAGCCTATTGTGACCCTGATAGGTATACTGGCTATCCTTCTTTTCTCTGGCTATCCTGAGTTTCCGTACTCTCCAGGGGTTACACATGTGTCTCTCCCCAGATCAAGGCAATTGCATGGGCTGCCCATGTAGCTACCACCCCTAGGTGTGTTACCGTGGAGAGCAGCATAATTTCCCCTGCAGGTTGAGCCACTGAGTTGTAGGTCTGTGCTTGATCACCTCCTTCCCTGGACTCAGCTAGTGATCCTCCTTGTGTCAATGCAATCGAGGAGTCGTTGGTGCACCTGCACAGCAGCAGTGGCTGTTGTTGTGGTGGCAGGCTGCCCTTCTGGCAGTGGTGGCTGTGACAGTGGCTTTGGTGGGCTGCCTATGTGGCAGCAGAGGCCCATCAGCTTGGGCTGCTCACATGATGATGGTGGCTTCCTAGCAGTGCTGGTGGTGGCAGAAACTTCAATAATAGCAGTTGCAGCAACTGCCTGCATGGCTATGTTGTCTGCAGAGGCAGTGGGGTTACCTTGCAGTTGGCAGCAGTGGTGTCAGTGGTTGCAGCTGCCTCCCTTGCATCTGTGGTGTCCTTGGCAGCTGCAGGGTTACCTTGGGGCAGTAGTAGCAGTGGTGGTTGCGGACACTGCTCTTGCATCTGTGGTGTCTGTGGCTGTAGTGATAGGCCACCTACAGGACTACTGCTCTGTGGGGAACTGCTCTGCCATGGGCAATGGTTCTGGGACCAGGCAATGGCTCCAGTGGCAGTGGGCCCATTTTGATCTTCTTCTGCGGGAGGTAAACTCCCTGGCTACCTCTAGTCTGCCATCTTCCCAGAAGTCAATGCTAAATTTATTGTACTGATAAATTTAACAAAATTTATCTAAAAGTTTAAATAGTACTTGTACAACTTATACATCAAAACATAAAAATTATAAATCATGAAAGCTTATCAAATTTTCCCAAATATTTTAAAGATTAGAAAATAGAGTCAAATTTTCAACTTTATTTAAATGCTTCAAATCCTTAAAAACAAGTAGAACACAGAGTATTTTGACACTGATTACAGAACTTACTGTTATACAGCACTTAACGTATAACCAAATTACTGGTGCTGTAGATTTATTTCTTCATTAGTTTTACAGTTCTTGTGATCATATGTTTAATTGCTTGCAGGAAGCACACATTCTACTCTGCTCCCCCATTCTTGTTTTGCAGTGGGGGGATACTCCCACACAGAGAGGACCACATTTTTTTATTCATGCTGCCTGTGGGTAATTTTGTTTTATTCTGTGGTTTGGTGTCATGAAGTCTACTTGCCCACAGATTTAAGCCACATTCTTGAATATCAGTCATATTTTGTTTTTCATATGCTTGCATCTTTCTTGACTATTTTTTAATTAGTTCAGAACCTGAGTAGGTAGGAGATAATGCTATTTATTGGATTTTCCATTGGAGAAAGAAAACATGGGCAAATCCAAACCAATATGAAATGTAAATAACCACATCAATAGTAATATCTAATTATTGGGATTAGAAAAGATAGAATTATAATATTAAAAAAAAGCCCATGTAATTTATGAAGGCAGTCATTGGACTTAAAGTGTTATAACTGAACAATCTAATTATATTATTTGGGAGGGGGTAATATACAGTTTAAATCTAAAAATTTTTAACTTGGCATTTTTAAAATGTCAAGTAAATACCCAAAGAGTAGGAGGAGAATGTTTAACTTCCAGACTAATATAGAAATATGAAATAGAGAAGACAACAACAAAGAAACTTAATCTATCCAAAAGAATACAAGAAATGAGAAAAAAAAGAAATATAGAAACAGTACGACAAATAACATGGTAGAAATTAATCTAAGTGAATAGGTCACTATGGTAAATGTACAAAGTTCCCAGGTAAAAAGCAAGAATTCTCAGACTAAATAAAAATCCTACAAAACCTAGCTGTATGCTATTTAGAAGGTATCAACCTAAAATACAAGAACAAAGAAAGAATGAATGTTATGAGACACATGAAAAATACTATTCAAAGAAAGCTGGTATATTCATATCAGTCTTAGACTAAAAAGACTCTGGGTAAAAAATGTATTATTGGATATAAGTAGGATCACTACATATTGGTGAGATATTCATTCATCAGAGAGATATAGCAACTCTAAAATTGTAAGCACCTGGTGGCTTTAAAATACATAAGTGTGACAAAATTATGAGAAAATAATAAATCCACTATCAGTGAAAGATTATAACATTTCTCTCTCATTGGCTGATGAATAGTGCAGCCCCAAATCAGTAAGAGTAAGATTATCTGAACAATTAAATTAATAAGCTTGACCTAAGGGATTGATGCCTGCTGATGTGTCCTATCTAACCTTGATAACAAGGGTCGAGTGAGAACTAAAGCCAGGCTCTCTAAGCCATGTGCACTCTATGGCTATGAATCAGCCCGTAGGAAGGGGCACTTATATTCTAATTGTTTGACTGTGCTGCATATTGTAGGATTTTGCTGGGTTCCTTTATTGTTTTTGTAACCAGCATTCATCCCCACATCTTTTAATGTTTTTCCTTGGTTTTCCATGACAGGAAGTATGGCAAGTATATTTCCTAAAATTCCTTGCCTTAAGAATTCTGGTTTAGATTCTGCCATGAGAAGCAGTCCTGTGACATTTGGAAGAGAGGTGTAACAGACGACTCTGTTACTCTGGAGACAGCAGTGGTGAGTGGGCTCTAGCAGACAACAGAGGCATCTGGGCATTCTGGGCATCTGGGTCTCAGGAAGCAGGAAGCTGAGATCATCATGACAGTTTTCAGTCATTTCTAATGTGTCCTGGTTTCCTAAACACTAGCAATGATTTTCTTTGACTTTTGATCTGTCAGGCCTTCTAATTTTTTTGGAGGTACCAAATTCCCTATATGAAATTTCTTTTTGCTTTAAATACCTAAAAGATACCAAGAGGAGCAAAAGGGTCACCTTTAGTAATGTGTCTTCCCTGAAATCTGAATTTTATAATTCACACATATTTATATATATCTCCCACTAATGACTTATAATACACATTTTTTTCAAGCACACCTGAATCATTTATGAAAACTGAACATATATTTGGCCTGGAAGCAAGTCTCAAAAATATCAAGAGAGATAATATTGTACATCAGCTCTCTGACCACAATATAACCTGTTAGAAATTTGTAATAAAAAATATTTTTAAAAAGAATATAATTAGATATTTAAAACATCTTTCTAAATAAATAATGGACCCAAGAAAAAATCATAATGGAAATTAGAAAGTAATAAGTTGTTATGAATAGATTACATATGAAAATATGTGGGATGGAGCTGAAGTGTTACTGCGTTGGGGGATCACCAAGATAACCCTCTTGTTTGACAATTTGCTGGGAGGACTCCTAGGACTAAAGCATATAGTTGTACTTATTGCTATGATTTATTATCGCAAAAGAATACCAAGAACAATTAGCAAAAAGAAGCAGCACATGAGGTAAAGTTTGGGGGGAATCAGGAGCAAATTTCCAAGGTTTCTTTCTCAGTGGAGTAACACAGAACATGCTTAGTTCACCCAGCAGTGACTTTTGCCAATAATGTAGGAAATGTTGTCAATCAGGTGATCTCATTAGAAACTCAATAACTAGGGTTTTTATTGGGGACTGATTACATAGGCCCCCCTTGTTTGGCAAGTACCCAAATTCCAGACTCCTATAATGAAAACAGTGTTCAGAATAAACCATATTGTTTGTACAAATAGTTTAGACACAGTGAGTCTCTATTATCAATTATTGGCAAGAATCTTCTCAAAATCCAAGTTCCTTGACATCAACTAACATCCAACCTTATAAGTAGGCCTTTCAAAAGATAACACATTCAGGTCTGTCATGGTATCTCTTTACTGCAATTACTTAATTAGGGAAAATACATCACCTTAAATACTTGCATTAAAAGAAAATCATCCAAAAGAAGAAATTAGAATTATAACAGAATTAACCTTAAAAAATACATGAAATAAAACAATGAAAGGATAGCTATTAATAAAATAGACACCACAATTACTAGAGAGAGGACCAACTAAGTTAAAATTTGGTTCCATGAGTAGAGTATAAGATAAAAATTATCTGGAAAGACTGAGGGAAAAAAAAGGAAAGAAGCAAACACTAATAGGAATTGAAATAGAAATGTTATTACAGTCAGGATAAATATTTGAAAGTAACAAAACTATATGAATAATTTTATACAAGTAAGTTGAAGTGATAAATTAAAGATTCATTGACATGCCTACCAAGAGATCTATTGCCCATAATTCTGGTAGAGCTCTGTGATGATTTCGCTAATAGAATAAGGTGAAGTGCTGGAATGCTCCCTTCTGGATGCAGACTTTGGGAGACTAGCAGCTTTGGTTATCTGTCTCTTGGAATACTCATGCTTGGAACCAATCCACCTTGCTTTATTGAATCCAAGCAGTTCTGTGGAGATGCCCACATGGAGAACATCTGAGGCCTCAGTCCAACAGTCCAGGCTCAAGTTCCAGCAGAGCTTACCAGCCATGTGAATGAGCCATACTGGAAGAAGACCATTAAGCTTTACTAGCCTCCTCAGCTAATGCCACGTGGAGCAGAAACAAGCCATCCAACTAAACCCTATTCAAATTGTAGATTAGTGAGCAAAATAAATTATTGTGTTGTTTTAATCCACTAGGTTTTGGGATGGTTTGTTACACAGAAGTTATGAAACAGTAAAGAACTTGATAAAATTGACAATTCCATAGAAAAATACAATTTTCCAAAATTTACTCAAGATAAAATAGAAAGCCAGAATAGTCTCCAATGCTATTAAAGAAATCAAGTCAGACATTAAAATTTTCTCATAAAGAACAAATGAAATCCAGATAGTAATACAGATGTCTTGTACCAAATAGTGGACAGATTACTCCAATTTTATATAAACTCCCCTGTAGAATAGAAAGAGATATTTTACTGCTTATTTTAGGCCAGGATAATCTAGATTACTAAATCAAACATAGTATGAAAAAATGAAAATCATACACCAGTATCACTCATGACCATAGATGTTAGTACCTAGCAAAATAGTTGCAAACAAAGTATATTAAAATGTTAGTAAAACATGATCAAATTTTATTTATCTTAGAATGAAGGAATAGAAAAGAAGAAACCTCAGACTGTTTAGAAAAGAAAATCTAAAAATTTCATTCACCGCATTAATATATTGAAGTGGAAAAATCAATTTGCTTGATCTCAAGCAAAAACTAAAACAAGAAAACCCATGAAAGTTATTCAGCAGCCATTAACAAACACACACTCCAAAAAACCAGGCAGAAAAGGATTTCCTTAACTTGATAAAAGGTATTTATAAGACTTCTAATTTATAATTTTAGAGTTAATTTTTAAAATTATATTCCATTTGTTTAAGTGTAATTGGTGCATTCATAGTCACAACTTTATAATTTTACAAACCATTACCCTATTGTCCAATATCATTCATGAATAATTTTTCCTGCTAATTTGAAGTTATATATCATTTATAAAGTCTTACGATTTGCATATTTTTATGGCACTTTCTAAACTTTTAAGCTTATTGTTTATTAAGAGTTTGTTTTAAGATGTGTTAGGGATATACTTCCAAAATCTTTATTTTTTTAAAGAAATTTTCTTATGAACTTTAGAATTGGATTGCCCATTCAAACAAAATAAAATAAAACAAAACAACCTTTATTTTTATTGGGATCACAAATTTATAGACTAAATTGGGAAAAATGATAATTTTTATGGTATTGAGTCTTTCTATGAAAGAACGTGGCATTCTTTTACATTTGTTTATTTTTAATATTCCTCAGAAGTTATGCAAAGTTTTCTTTATATAGATCATGTCCATTTTTTTTTGCCAGATTCTCTGATATCATTTAGTCTATTTAGTTTTCTCTTTCCACTCTACTTAGATTGGTAGAGAAAATGTGTCTAATCTCCACAAACATATATATACTTAGTAGGATAAATAATACTTGCACAAATCAATTCTCCTCTCATTCAAGTGATATAAATTAACCAATTTTTATTACATTTATCTTTCTATGTGTTTTAGAATATCATTGTAGACGGATAGCTTTTTCTAAATGCAACCTGTTTCAGTCAACCTAAATTTTTATTTTCCTTTTGATGCTCATGTTGTTATGATTGGTCAGTGCAAACACTTTTGGACATTCCTTTTTGTTTTCAGTACTATTGCAGGCATTTAAAAAGTTTCCTTGTTTTCCAGCAACATTTTCTAGGCCCGTCTTGATTTTTCTTCTGCCCCAAAGAACAGTGTTACTTCTAATGAAAAGTATCATCACAGATCAAAATCTAGGTGCTAGAGGAACAAAGCAGCTTGATCCACATGGATATTTTGGATGGAAATCTAATTCCCTTGCAAGAATGCTTAGTGACAGACCATGAAATATCTTTCTTTTTAAAAGTTATTTTCTAGTCTATAATGGAATATATAGTTTATTTTTAGCATTGCTAAATCCTTTTACATTTAATTCTACTGTAGTATATTTATTTTCTCCATAATGCCTTTTAGCTCCTCATCCAAGTTGAAATTATGCTGTCCTTCATAATGTTACCCACCAAGAAAATAAAGTGGAAATAAATTTCAATAAGTACTATGAAAAGAGATACAATTGTTTTTATCCTACAGATATGATTTGATAGCTTAAAAAGCAATAAGTTATAAAACTAGTAGGTTTAATATGGGAATTTGATAAGGTAGCTGGATATAAGGTTCATATGCAAAAATTCTTAGCTTTATCTTTACTGGCAATAGCAAAATAGAAATGGAAATGGGAAAATAGTCTATTTCCAATAGTGACAAACTAGGTAATAAAGGACCCATTTAAAGAAAACTGTAAAATTACATTATAGCACATAAAACAAGATCTGAACAAAATGGAAAGAAAGACATGTGGTGTAATTATAAATGGCAACTTAACTTTATGGGTTTTCTTTTTTTTAACCTTTGGATTATAAGTGATATTAAACTTCATATGAAAAAAAATAAGTATGGGTCTTCTTGCTAGATGTTAAATCATACTATAGTCGTACTATACCAATCATATTTTCTTGCCATAACAATGCATAATAAAATGCTAAAACTTAATGGCTTATAGCAACAAGCATTTCTTCTTCTCATGTGTCTTCAGGCTGGTTGGCACAGCCTTGCTTTGTATTTTGTATTGGCTGGGCTCGGGTTCAGGTTTCAGATCTGCTTTATACATCTTTATATTCTTCTCCAACCAACAGCGACCAGGGCATGTTCTCCTCATGGTGGTTCTCAAGGACAAAGAACTTGGCTTGAAACTGGCACACTGTTACTTCTGCTTACATTCTATTGGCCAAAACAAGTTACACACCCAGGCCCAATACTTTTGCATGCATTGTTATTAATCCTTGCAACAACACGCTAAATTTGGATAATGCTATACCATATTAAGATTGATGAAACATTCATAGAAAGATAAATAATTTGCCCAAGATTGCACAGCTAGGGAATACTGCAGAGGAGATCTAAATGGACAATAGAGTGTGAGTTCTGTCCACTTTACCACACTGCCTTCATCCTGCCCACCAATTCTAGTTGTTTCCTCTTTTGGGTGATATTGCCTCTGTCTTCTAAAGCAGTGGTTCTCAGCCTATGTGACTATGAGGAATATTTTCTAACATTAAATATTTTTTGCAGACCAATATCTGATAGTAGTTATATATTGGTATTTGCAATTACTGAAAAAATACATAATGAAAATAAACTGTAAATTCAATAAATCAATAAACCCTTTCAATTAATTTATATTTGATTAATCTTGTAGAACTTACAGATGTTTGCAAAGAGTGGTGATATATGCAAGCATATATCTCACCATTTGAAAATGCCTGAAATGCATATGGATCTGAACTGATGATAGCTCAGGGGCTTCCTGGGGACCCACAATTTCAAGGCTGGATGTTACTGCTCTATAAGATGTCAGCATCTGTTCTTTCTGTTCTCTTACGTTATCAGCCTCCATTTTGCACAGGCTGACTCTCACCTTAACCTATATTGATATTTGACTTATTAATTAGTTCAGTTCCCAATCTTCTTTTGCATTCATGGCATGATCACAGCAGCCAAGTGATTGGCTGAAGACAATAAAACAGGTAATATTGGATTCAGCATCTGTGCTCATAAGCACTTCTTGGTCCTGGAGCAATTAGTGAGCACTGTTGCTCTTGCAGACTTCCTCTTCTCCTTCACCTCTCAGCTTCAAGGCAATCCTCAAGCTACTTTCTTGCATGTACCCAAACTTTGGGCATTTCACTTCAGAAATTTGTCATCTCTCTGTACCTTCAACCCCTGTCTTATGCTCCTGGTCTATGCTATCTAACTATTCATGGTCACTACCCCTACCTGCTAAATCCTCTATTAACTGGCCTTTTTAGATTGTTCAACTTATGATCTACGTAGGTGTCTGTTCTTGGTCTAATATGGGTTCTAGGCAGAGTCAGGAAGTGGTAGGGAGTACTGATCTAGTGTTTGTTAAGCTTTAGTATGGCACCATGATTCCTGTTTGTCTGATTTGTAATTCTAACCCTACTGATGACTTCTGAGTTCTTTTTCAATGGACATTTTATAATTTTTAGACTTTCTCTGAATCATAGAACTTTATTTTAGGAACCCATGCTTATAAGAAGACCCCATGACTCCTAAATCCAAGTTCCACCACTTACACCGTCATATGGCTATATGGTCCAACTCACTATACTTGGATTATGCCATGGTCCCCATTCCTATTAGGTTCCAGAAGCAAACCCACTCTACCTTTTCTCTCACTACCCCATCAACTATGTATACACATACGAACTTACTTGCCTTGCCTTTGCTAGTGTCTTCCAGCTACTGGATATAGTTTTTAAAGCTGTTATCTACTAAACGTAAAACTTGTGCTGTTGCTGTTTCACCATAGACCTTCATTCTACTTGCCCAAACTATGAATAAAATTGGTCACAATGTTGGAAAATTATTATATATACAGGCTCAGCACCCCAAATCTGAAAATCTAAAAAAGCTACGAAATAGGAAATGCTCATTGTAGTATTTCAGATTTTGAATTTTTGAATTTGGGATACTCAACGTGTAAGTATAATGCAAATATTCCAAAATCTGAAACACTTCTGGTCCCAACCATTTAGGATAAGAAATACTCAACCTGTATCTCAATATGAAGGAGCATCTCTACAAAGCAGCAATTGTCAATACTGGAAGAGGGTAGGACTTTCCCTACCCGTAGTCTCTGTGGGTCAATGGGAAGAGATTGATGAATAGTGGATCCTTAAAAGATTTGGATCTAAGCTGGGGAATTGACCAAGATCCAATCAATAATTTCAAGGGGGCTCAAAAAACAAACAAAGCTAAGTAAGAATGAACAAGCAATAACAATCCAGGTTATCAGATTCAAGGGGGTCAGATAAAAAATGGAATTTAGATATAAAGTCAGAGTCTAAAAAAAAGAAAAGATAGTATACTAATGGGGCCTATGACCACATGAGCTGATGTGGGAAATGGGTAAGACTGATACAGAACCCAGGTAGTGGGCAAGTATAGCACTTCTTCAATCCATCCCAGTGGTCATGGACAGATGTGTATGCATAGTGGTCAAAATGTACTAGGGAATGACAAGCCTGCCCACATAGGTGCTGTAGGTTGGGTCTGCCTACCAGCACCTGATATGCTTTGGTGGGCGGATCCAATGCCAGGCCCCACATTCTTCCTTCCTCTGAGTAAGTTGCTATGCTTTGACCATGAATGCTGAGATGCACTTTCAAATTTTTTGACTGCAGCCCATAGTAATATATTTTCCATCTTCCTACCACACTTCTCTGTGTGTAGGGGTATGTGTGTATATGTGTATCTATATCTACATATCTACATAATAAAAACAAGTTTCTCAAAAATACTTACCATTTATGTAAGAAATTCTTAGATATATCTATTTAATTTTTTTTTTCTTTTAGAAATTCCAATTATGATTTGATAAGATGATTTCACTATCCAGTAGTGGGAAGAGATCTCAGGTTAAAAACCATTGGTGTATGACTTATTGGAACTAAAGGAGATACATTTATGTAGATGAAAACTGCCTCTTACCATTTTTTTCTCACAAATACCCCTTCTAGAGCATCTTTCTTTTGTGTGCAGATTTCTTTTATTAGAATTTCTTTTATGTCTCAGATCTGAAACCTGTATTTTCTTCTATGACTTATGCTTTCAAATTTAAGATGGATGCTTTATCTACTCAGCTTTCTATGATTTAAAACTTTCTGAATAATATATTATCACTTCTAAGCCACTCTTGAAACTATTAAGAGTTAGAATTTTAACTTGCAAATTATCAACTTCAAAACAACTGACTACTACTACTTTAGATATTTAAGGGAAATTAAGCAAACCTACTGCAATTCCTGTAGAATATCTTTCCTTCTTTAACTCCCATCAACAATCTCTTTTGTAGGTGAAAAAAACGACTCGAGCAAAATAATGGAGAATAATCTAACACCTGGTTGAATATTTGCTTAAAGAATGCAAATGTTGCTTGATGGAGTTATTAGTTTAAGCAAAAGTTTCTAATATCTCACCAGAAATATTTGTAGTTAGTCCTAGTTAATTCATTGATTAAAGATATAGATGATATGCTAATCAAAGTATTAAGTGGTCAGTTCTAGCCAATGAAATGTGAACTGAAGCAACAAAAACTCCTGTGAGATTTGCCCTGCCAAAGTAGTCACGCAGGGTGCCTCATTTTGAGAAGACAAAGCCACACAGTTTCAGCAGCCAGGACTTAGTCTTGCTGTAGATTTTGTGTAACTGAGAAGCAGACTTGATTTTCAAAGCCACTGACATGCAGAGGTTGTTTGCAGTAGAACTTTGACTCGCTGACCTATCCTGACTAATACATTCATACAGATAAATATTTATACAAACCAGTAAGTTAAAGGAGTGATGTGTTGTAAAAACTGAAAGAGCAAGCAACACACCGTACCCCTCAAATATGTACAAATAAATGTTAAAATAAAAATAAATAAATCTAAAGAGCATTATGAGTTACATAATGAAAAATGTTAATGAGAGGTAAAATGGTCCATGCATTAGTCCATTTTTGTTGCTATAACAGAATACACGGAACTGGGTAATTCATAAAGAAAAATAAAATTTATTGCTTACAGTTTCTAAGGCTGGGAAGGCCAAAGCCCATTTGGTGGTGGCGAGAGTGACCCAGGGGCCTCACATTGCAAGATGGTGGAAGCAGAAATAGCAGAGAGAGAGCGAAACAGACTCCCCTCTTCTTTTAAAGCCCTCAGAACCACACCCTGGACCACCATTTTTAATCCATTCACTACATCATGGTCCTACTTTCCAATCACCTCTTCAAGGCTCTACCTTTCAATTACAATGATAGGATTTCCCACCCTCTTAACAGTCACAGTGGGGCTATGCTTCTAATACATAAAACTTGGGGGACACAATTCAAGCTTCAATGAGTCTTGGGGGGACATAATTCAATCTACTACAGTCCACTATGATAAAATATATTATATATGTAAATGTATTTATATACATAAAAGGGAAAATAAAAATGACATTTATAAACAGAATGGTGTAATGGGTTGCAACAAAAAGAGGGCTCCATTGAGGCATGTTTACTGAAAGGACATATTCATCTCGTTAGGAATCTTCTTACAGTCCCCTGAGCTTGACTTGTTAGAGAAAAAAGAAATGTGAATTTGTAAATTTCACAAGTGGGAATTGCTATCACCTTTACCTTCCCAGCTCTTGGATTCTGCCATGTTACCATAGGCACTGGGTCTACTATAGAGAATGACCAGTCCACTTCAGTATCTTTGGATTCCCCTCTCCTTTCTGAATCTTCTGTTTTCAGATAGTCCTCAGGTAAAATGCTGTGCCATAATAATTATAATGTGTTTAATCAAATATTTATATTTGATTAAACACATCGTACTTATACAGTCATCCCTTGGTATTCAAGGGTTCTACATCGACAGAGTCAATCAACTGCTGGTCAAAAATATTTGGGAAAAAAAAAAGCCAAAAAAGTACAATAAAAAAAATTGAAAAACAATACAGTATAAAAACTGTTGTATGAGGAAGTATTAGTAATCTAGGGATGATTTAAAGTATATGGGAGGATGTGCGTAAGTTATATGCAAATGCGTTTTATATCAGGGACTTGAACATCCTGGGATTTTGGTGTCTGCAGGGGTCTTGGAAACAATTTCCCCATGGATACTGTATATATATTTTTATATATTAAAAAATATATTTTGGGCACCTACTAATCATCATGCTCTGGTTATAAGTAAAATATATTTTATATTGTTGGGTAACATGCCTGAGAAAGAAAATGGAGTGTTATAGTTTTAAATATGGCAGTCATGAAAGGCATTACTGAGAAGTGACATTTGAAGAAAGTAAAGAGTAAAAAAGGGTGCTTTCTGGGGGAAAAAAATTCCAGGAGACAGGAACAGAAAATTTCAGGAGGCAGGGATAGCAAGTAGAAAGTCCCCGAGGTAGGTGCTGTGTGTGTTTTGTGTGCTCGAGGAACAATACATGGGCGAATGTGGCTGAAGCAGAATGAGCGGGGTGTGTGTGTTGTGGGTGTTTGGGGTGAGATCAGAGAGGCAACAGAGGCCGGGTGCAGGGAGGAGGCTTGTGTCAGATCGTGATCACTGGCTTTTTCTGGGTTACATAGGAACCTATTGAAAGATTTTTTTTTTTTTAATTTTTATTTTGTCAATATACAATGTATATGATTATTATGGCCC
>NW_007727077.1:426600-436764 GCF_000696425.1 Galeopterus variegatus | reverse complement strand
GTGTGGCGGAGAGACGATCTGGGCGGGCTTCTCTTCCCAGCCCCCCCCCGAGGCTGACCGGGGGCTTCCCACGCTGCCAGCCCCGTCTGAGAACCGCGGGAAGAGTGGGACTACAGGCCCCGGGGTGCTCCGCGTCGAGGTAAGCAAACAGCACGTCCCAGCGGGGAGCCACGTCAGACAGAGATGACTGGCCTGCCCTCACTATGCCGGGCCTGTCCGACTCCTCCCTAGAAAATGGAGGCAGCTTTGTTGTGGGCGCCCAGCCTGGTGTGATGAGCGGGGGCTAGGTGGGCGAGGAATAGTCGGGCTTCGCCCCGCAAGTGGGATTTTTCTGGGGGTGACTCACGGAGGGCGCAGGGTGGGCCGTTCCGGCGTGTTTCAGCGTGTTTCAGATATTGAAAGATTTTGAATAGACAAGTGACATGTCTGATTTTTTAATGGGATCGTTCTAATTTATGTGGAAGACAGATCGAAAGAGACCCAGAACAGAAGCAGATTTAGTAGTTAGGAAGCAATTGAAATGATAGACCAATGATGGTGGTAGTTTGGACCAAGTGTGAGGAGTGGAGTTGGTGAGATGTGGTTGAATACCCTTCAGTATTTGAAGACAGTACTGATGAACATGTTGATGGATGTGGGGTATGGGAGAAAGAAGGAATTCTGGGAAACTTCAAGGTTTGTGGCTTGAATAATCAGAACAATGGGAAGATCAGACTGGGAGTGGGGATGGGATTAGGAGCTCAGTCCTGGGCTTGTTAACTTTGAGATGCCTGTTAGAAACACAAGTGGAGATGGCGGGGAGGTAGTTAGATACAGAAATTGGAATTCATGGGCGTGGGTCCTCATTGGAGATACATATTTAGGCACTGTGAGCACATGACTGCTATGAAACCCATAAGATTACAGATTCGTTCTATAAAGGGATCATTTTAGATAGAAAATAGAATATGTCCAAGGCCTAAACCCTGAAGCTTCTCTAGTGTTAAGAAGTCCGGGAGGCAAAGAGGAACCAGCAATGAGAAAATGAAAAACAAAAGGAGTTGTTGTGAAGAAGGTGCTTCAAAGAAGAGGAAACATGAAACTCTCATACTACTGTGCTGATAACACAAGGTAAAATAAATATTGAGAACTGCTCATTAGCTTTGACTACCTGGAGGCCACTGGTGACCATGAGATGTGGGAGCGCTGTGGGAGTGCAGGTCACGCCTCATGTGAGGTGCCCACCTGAAGGGGTGAGTGGGGGTATAATACTCCCTGTTCTCTGCTACAGCTACCCAGAGAGCACAGCTATTTGTAATTCATCCTTCCAGAGGGGCACTGTTGTTGTTGGTTTTTTTTTTTAAATTCACACAAAGGCATGGTATTTGCTCTCTGAGGCCCAGTTGATAAAAGCAATTTCTGGACCATGGCCTATCTGGAATGGGTTCAAGAGAGAACGTGGGGGGAAGAATTGAAGACACTAAGTATGGGCAGTTCTTACCAGCAGTGTAGCCAATAAATAGCACGAGAAAAATGAGTTGGTAACTGGAAGGGATGTAGAATCAAAGAAATTTTATTATTATTGTTTTGAAAATGGGAGATTTAAGAACATGTTTGGATACTGGTGGGAAAAATTCACTACAAAGGGTGCTGTGTCCTTGCTGTATATTGGGCACACTATGTGTTATCTCATTTACTCTTTCCCATTAGAAGGGTGAAAAAACAGGAACAGAAAGATTAAAAATCATATCTAAGGCTACACAGTTGTTTGTTCAACACTGTATTCTCTGTGCCAAGAAAATGCCAAGTATACAGTAGGCAGTCAATCAGTATTTGCTGAATATTAATCAGGATTTGAACTCACACCATCTAATTGCCAATACGGAACTTTCAATTGTTGGTCTTTGGTACCTTTTTCATGCAGATCTATCTACACAACAGGAGTTTATTTGCAGAGATACCAAGGAGAGAACACATCGATCAATAAGACTAATCTCCCTGAAGACCAGAGACATGCTTTTCCATTTCTGTATGTGACCTAGGACAATATTTGACACAATTTAAGTATTCAGTGTAATCAAGGATTTGTACAGTCAAAAGCCACTTGATTATGTGAGTTGTATTAACATTTATTATCTTGCCAGATAATTCATTCAATAAATTTAAATTTAAAATGTTTTAAATGCTGATGTTTTACTGATTATAAAATAATATATGCTCATTATAGAAAATATGGAAAATGAAGAAAAGTAGAAAGAAGAAAAGAAGTTCACCTCTAAACCTAGTATCAAGAGAAAATGGCTTTTGATCAATTTGGTGGATTTTCTACTGTCCAGTAATTCTTAGTTCATTTTTCCAGAAGTCATCGCAATGATAGTAACAATAACTGCATTGCTTATGCACATACAACGTGCATTATCTCACTTAAACTTCACCACCAATCCATGAAAAAGGAATTAGTGTTGCAACATTTCATAAATGAGAAAAACGAGGCTCAGAGAGATTGAGCCACTTGCTCAAGACTGCATGAGCAGCCATGCTAATGCTCTTTAATTCACCTCTGTGATTTCAAGTGCTGTTAAATCTAATTTTCTCTCAGGTTGATAAAGGTCTGTTCTGCTTGTAAGTGTCTGTCATGCACCCTTTAACAATTAAACATTCTTCTTGAAAGCCTTCATTGATTGAGCCCCTTGAAAATCCGGGGACTTCCTTGGCCTTTGCTCTTTGATATAAACAGCCTACTTTGTAAACATACAGTTGCTTCATGGGCCTGTTGTCCTCATTAACAGTTCTCAAGCTCAAGAAGAAAAATTATTTGAATTTTTGCTATATTTTTTTATTGTCATAGAACCTAATACAAATTCTTGACCCAGTGGAGGTGCTGAATAAAAATAATTACCTAATTGGCAAGTTCTTCATCTGCAGCCTTAATCTTTACAGTGCATTTTGAATCTACTTACTCTCTGCCATTGGGGGTCAGTGTACAGTGGGTGAGACAGAGAAATGTTGAGAAGCTTCCTCTCTGTTTAATAAGATCTTTTAAGATTTTATGGGGAAAAATAAATAGCACTTTGTAAGCAGAGGGCAGAGGCACAGACTGTTGCTAGGCATGGTGTGGGCATTTAATGCATTGTGTGGATCATGACATGGCCAGTTCTTAACAGCATCAGTGGTTCTCTCATCAGAGTGTTGTTAGGCTTATTTGCTGTAAGTGATCCCTGCTGCGTTAAAAAGGGAAATAAATATCCCAGTTTCATTTTAATATTATTTTTGCTAGGGAAGAGAGAATTGTTTTTTGAGATACCCAGCTTTTGAGCAGCCTGCCAAAGTTACCATTACCATCATTTGTCACACTGGCTTTAAGAAACAAAACAAAAAATTCCTATATTCAGTGTGTCTCTTCAAAACCTATTTTATTTTTAACACTCAGTCATGCCTCTTTGCTGATCTTTTGTACTTCTGCTGCTGTGTTGGCATTAGCTTTGCCTTTATGATTTCTGCATTTCCATTACAAGGCTCATATGTTCTTTATTTTGGTGCAAAAATATATTTGACCTGTCCTAAAACCCTACTCATTTAAATCCAGATTTTTCTGTAGTTGTTTCTGCACATGTCTTCCAAATCTTGGGAACTAAATGCAGATCCAGGAAGGAAGGAAGTTCCACCTCATTTGTGTTCTATTATAGTGTGTGTCCATCCTTCCTTCTCAGGTCTTCAGGCTCCAGCAATCAATTTTGGGAAAATATCATCGCTCACTTTCATGAACCAGTAAAATCTATTTGCATTTTAGGTTAAAATACTGGACCACATTTCTGTCCTATTTTGTATATGCCTTGAGATGGTCCAGCTGTCATCATGCTTATATAGGGGAATCTACACAGTCGTCTTCTTGATTAAGCATAAAGACCAGGGTTCAAAGTTTGGCTCTACTACTTCCTAGCTCAGACTTCTCTTGTAGGACACATTCACATTTCCACATGGAGCCCTTTCTTCTTTTTCCATAGGGCCCAGCATTGCAGCTTTGCTCCTTAGTCCACCACCTGCACATTGCCTCCCTCTCTTCTCAGGGCTGATGATGGGCTGATATGCTACGTTCCACACAAACTTCCTTGCTGTTGTTTGTCACACCTAAAAAACAATATATATTCTTATAAATTCCACCTGCTTTTATGTGCCCAGATGTGTATTAGGCCAGTAATTTTCAACCAGAGTGATTTTTTTTTTTTCCCACAAGGGGACATTGGCAAATTTTGAATGTCATGACTGAGGTGGGGAAAGTACTACTTAGTGGTAGAAGCTAGTGATGCTACTAAACATTCGACATTCAATGCACAGGAGAGCCCTTCACAACAAAGAATTATCTGGTCCAAAATATCAATAGTGCCAAGGGTGAGAAATCCTGTGAAAAATCCCTGAACATGAAAGTTATATAAAACACTAGACATTCAATCAAATAAAGCAAAAATATTTTATAGGTGATGTAGCATAGGACACTGGTGATTAGGATACAGAGGACATGAAATGAGTTATACTGGGATTGGAGTGGAAAGAGGTGTTAGAAAATTTTAATTGAAGACAGAATGAATTGTCTAGAACTTGAAAAGTGGGAATTTTTCTTGGTGTGTAGGAATGGGGTAAAGAGTGCACTGTTGGCTGAAGGAGGGAGTGAAGCAAAGGCTGGAGGACAGACCAGCATATCAAGTTTAGAGAAGAATGTGCGGCAACGGCATGGCACGAGAAGCTATTAGAATCCCTGTCGGGGAGAATCTCATGTACAATTCTAAGTCATTGGTACTGTTCTTAGAATACTCTTCAGCAATACACAGGAATGGGTCTGGATTGAATATTTGGAGGTTTAAGCCAGGAATCTAATCAAGAAATTATTTTAATATCCTGTTAAGAAATGATGGGACTGGAAGGAAACTGCCCTGGACTGTCAGCTAATGGAAGCCCAGGATGACCATCCGAGGGTATAAAAATGTCCTTTTTAACCATCCCCTCCACAGACTATGTGGGTGACATGCCAAGTTGCTGCAGGTGCAATTATTAGACCATATTTTCTTGAGTAAAAGAAACATTAACTAGAAGGGCGCTGTAAAGCATGTAATGAAGGCAGGTTCGCTCTTGTCCAGGTGACTGTACTATTTCTTCTTAAAACTAAAGCTATGAATCAAAAGTTAATTATTGGTCTTTGTTCGTCATATTCTGGACTGACTTCCTAGTTTCTGGCAAAGGGTTTAAGTGAATGACGGTGGCATTCGTTGAGAAAGGAAGTGAATATAGGCAAGGAACATTTTAAGGGGGTAGCGGACATGTTCACTGAGATTCCTTTCTGACATTTAGGGAGAGATACTCTTTAGCACATAGAAGGAGACTGCATCAGTGAGTGTAGATTTGGAAATCATAGGCTTAGAGGTATTAAATGAATGTAAGATCAGGTGATAAAAAATGTTTAGAGCAATATAAGAAAATAATTTAGGACAGAATAGTGAAGACCACTGCTATTTAGGGGTGGGCAGAAACAGAATTGCCATTGAGGAACATGAAAAAAGTTGGTAAAGACCAAGGGAATGGTGGTATCAAGGCAGGCAACAGAGAAAAATGTTTTAACCACTGTTTACTTCAGGAAAGAGGATTTTGAGTGGGATGGGATTATTAGGGTTTTTTTTTTACACTCTGTACTCTTACTGGTTACAATAGGGCAATAATTTAAAAAATACACTTCAACTTTATTAGACTGTAATTTACATACACTAAAGTGTACCCCTTTTAAAGGGAATAATTTGATGTTCTTTGAAAAATTTTTTCACCCATGTAATTGCACTCTGATCAAAATATAAACTATTCTGTCATCCTAAAAAGTTCATTTGTGATTCATTGCAGTCAAGGCTGCAACATCAACTCCTGGCTGAGTATCCAGCCTGCTGGCCTGATCCACAGGCTTCAGACTTGCCAGCCCCCACAATCGCGTGAGCCAATTTTTTGAAATAAATCTCTTTATATATAATTGTGAGTTTGTTTGTCTTTTTAATTCTGTTATTAGTTATTCTAACAATTAAGGATTATTATTTTTGATGTATCAACACTTCTATCATTAAGAAATATCCTGCTTTATCTTTTATAATATTCCTTGTCTTGAATTCTAAGTCATCTTGTATTAATATGGTCACTTCCACCTTCTTATGGTTAGTGTTTATATGGTGTATCTTTTTATATTCCTTTATTTTAAAAAACATATTTTGTATCTTTATAGTTCATATGCAATTCTTTTAGACAGTAGAGAGTTGGATCTCTATTAGTCAAATCTGACAATCTCTGCCTTTTAATTGGGATGTTAAACAATAACAACAACAATAATATACTTATTGATATGGCCTTGGTCTTTTTCAGGGAATTTAAGAGACTTTTAACATAGTTTCTGGTATGCAGTGATTACTGATATTTTAAGTAGTCAGGATAAAGGGCTCAGATGCCACACCTTCCACCCCGTGTCACTTGCATTCACTAATTTATATTGGGATGGAAGATTTCTTGCAATAAAATAAAAGACCTGGACCTGACCACCAGTGACACTCAAGGGTATTCTCACGATCAAATGGACTGCTGTAACTCTAATGGAGGCCTTTTCAGCAAGGAAAATAAGACCCTCCAGAGAGATTTTGTGATAAAAGAAGAATACTAAAATAGCAATCCAGACAAAGTGGGCTGTATTGATCCTAGCATAGCTAGGTGGCTGATACCAGAACTTATACCAACTCAGCCACACATGGGGTGATAAATAAAGTGTAGAGGGGCATACCTGGGATAACTTGCACTATACACATATATAAGTTAAAAGAACTGAGCTGAGACATCTTTACTGGGCACGCATTCTAAAGGAATATAAAAGAGAGCACTCAGATGGTTCCTCACCATATCATCTCTGTCCAGGTGAATGAGTGGGATGCTACATTACAATGGTCCAATAAGCAGCTCGATCAAGTAGCACTTCATGTCAAATGGTCCCAGAGACTACAAAGTACCCAAACAAGTCTAGTGGGAATGCTGGTGATGTCATTGGCTCACCAGCTCCTGCCACAATTGCGGTGGTAGTGGTGACAGCAGCAGTGGCACTAAGGTTTAAGGAATCTATTATCCAAAAGCATCAGCAGAACCAGACAGCTAGATATGAGTGGCTCTGTGGAACTTACAGTGCCTTGGTTGTAAGATCATGGTTTAATTAGCTGTGATGGTGAATTAAAGTTATTGATAGCTGCTACAAAGCTTTGCAGTTCTGTGGTCTAATTAATAAGCTCACTCCCACCCGCAGCCCTGTTCTGGTCAGTTAAGCATAATGCAGAAAAAGATTTCTCCTCTTCATTTTAAAAAGCAATGATGAGAGTTTCTGATCTCCCAGTTATGGTATTGGCAGCCATAGAGCTTGGGGTAGAATTCTAGACTAGAATGGCTCCTTAGTAGAACTGCAGTGCCTGGGCTGCACAATCCCTACTGGGAAGCAGTTGCACACAGTGACTGTCAAGAAAGATTCATGGACACATGTCAGCACTATTGAAGATTCTCGAAAATATTGGGGTAAGGAAACTCTGTAAAAGATCAAAACCTGTGTTAGCAAGTAGGGGCTTGAGGCATTGAGATTTGAATGCTAACCTTAATGGCAATACATCTATATTCACTAAGTGCTCCAGCAAGGCTAGTGGCAATGCTCAAGTATTGAGCTATACAATGTAATTATCTAATGAGATAATTTAATAAGTTAGATAAATCTTGATTAAGGCCTGTTTTGTACAAGGCCTTGTGATAGACCTTATAAAGAATTAATGAGTTAATTCATGACCTCTGAAAAAAATGCTTATAATTTCATAGGAGGAACTAGATAAGTGCAAAATGTTTATAGTGTAAGGTAGGGTACAAAATGAAATATGTATTTTTCTTAATTCTATGTGCAGACATTTTGTTAGATTCTTAGGATTTGGTTTCAAGAAGCCATGCCATGTGAGAAGTGCAAAGTCTCAAGGAGGAAGCAATTCAGTCTGTCTGCCTGAATCAGGAACGCTTTTGGGATGAGGTAGGATCTGAGTCAGCACTTGAATGGTAAGTAGTATTTTGAATAGCACAGATGAGGAAATGGGAGTATTTCAGAGAGAGGAAATCATAAAAGCACCAAGTGAAAAAGGGTAGGCATTTTTAGGTTGCATGGATTACTAGGCGTAGAGGAGTTGTTGAGGGCAAGAATGGAAAGGTGGGTTAAGAGACACGGTGAAGATTTCATTGACAATCAAAGGCAATAAAGAGCTAGTGGGTGTTTTTGAGCATAGAAATAATAAGACTATCAGCCTCTGTATTATTTCCCTATTTCTGCAAGATTGGACCTACTTAACTTCCTCCCTGACAACACAACTCTGGGCCAAGTTCTCATCAAGCTAAATAAAAAGCAGGAAATATTTCAACAGACTCGACATCTCTACCCCTAAATCCAGTGGAGCATAGCATTGGCCATGGTTCTCAAACTCCAACTGAGTCTTCTACCCTGATAAACTGAGCTACTTGTAGACTCTCAAAACTTCTTTTCCATGAGAAGACAAAGTACTGCCTTAGCTCAATGGGGCTTTAACTGGTTCTCTTCATTGCTGCCCATTCCACACTTTCCTGTATGTCAAGATCTCATGCTTATCTTGATCTCTTAGCCATTCAGGGTCCTAGTGGTGTGTGTGGTGAGTGGTGTGGTTCACACAGGGTAAGTCTAACATAGACCCAGCCTATTCTTATACCTGGATAAGCATCATTGCATCTGGACCATGTCTGGGAAAATTGTTGTTTGGAAGTAAAGAGAAATACACTCCCAAAATTATAGAAAGAACAGCCAGCCTGACACCTGGGTTGGTGAGGTGGCTGGGTGGTCTGCTGTATTGACCTAGTTCACAGACAGCTTCTGGATGCTCAAACAGTGTCTTCTGGGGGAGCTACAAAGTTTCCTATAGGTCATGCTCATGAAACAGACAGCAACCGAGGCTGCCTATTTTCAGAGATATACCACAACTGCCCTTTCCTCTCTCTCTTCTTTTCTGAGCCAGGTAGAATCTCTTTGTAGGTTGACAAGGAAACTCATGTGCTCTCTGCTTTTGTTCAAGATATTTAGTAGTTGCCCATATCCCTTCTCCTTTGCCTTTTTCATAATACCTCATCATTCCTCAGGTTCTTTTGCAACAGATCTTGTTGAATCTTTATAAGCAAATTTAATCAACCAAAAAAATAGATTTCCTTCTCTTTTCCTTCTCTTTGCTAAGGAACACTTTACTTCTTAAAGAACTTAAACTTCTGCAACAAAGGAAAAAAAATTAAATTTCCATATCAAAACAACCTTGAACATTCATACCCTGCCACAATAGGTTGTCCTCAGAATGGTTAATGGTGGCACCAGTTTTGTGTCTTCATACCCTGTGAAAGAGGGTGAGTTTGAGCTGGGATCTCTTGCATGCATGAGAGCTGCATAGCTAGAAAAGTTTCCAGTAAAGGTTTACTAAACTGAGCAAAGAACACGAAGAAAGTTTTGTGGTTCATTGTGTTTATCACATAAAATTTGAAAAGATTTTGATCTGCTCATTGAAGGACTTTGTCATTCTTCTTGCTTCTTTTGTCTGATTGCCCACTAGATGATGTCTTCTGGAATAAATGGAAATTTTCAAAATGACAGTACTTTAAAAAAATTGCTAGATATTTTTACAGCAAAACTGACAACATATAGGTCATTGTGTAAGCATTGATTCTCTGAAGAAATGTACGGGCTACAAGCGCTGAGAGGCAAATTGTTTTCATCTGCTGCCTATCATGATGTGTTGTGCTTGAGAGAGAGGAGACAGTGACATTTCATTTCTGGCCAGTTATCTGAATGAAAAGGCAGGATTTCTATGGATGAAGGTAATGTCTTCTCTGTATATTATGAAGAATGGAGATTTAAGCAGGTTAGCTGTACAGCTTATTGTCAGGGTCAAAGGAGAGAGACAATAAATGGCTGAAGTTTTGTTGGGAAGAAACATGACCCCCATCTCTTGCTATTCCCCCTGGTTCACTTGTTCCTCTATACGCACACATATATGCTACCAGGCCACTTGGGTGGCTCTCTCCTCCAGATAGTAGGTTTTAGTGTCAGTTATGGACTGAATATTTGTGTCCCCCCCCCCCCCCCCA
>NW_007727077.1:406220-425600 GCF_000696425.1 Galeopterus variegatus | reverse complement strand
CCCCCCCCCCCCCAAATTTCATATGCTGAAATCTAATCCCCAGTGTGATGATATTTAAAGGTGGAACCTTTGAAAGGTATTTAGGTCATGAGGGTGGAGACCTCATGAATGGGATTGATGCCCTTAAGAGAGAGCTAGGTTGCTCTCTTTCTGCCATGTGAGATACGATGAGAAGTTGGCAGTCTGCAACACAGAAGAGAGCCTTCACCAGAACTCTACGCTGCTGGCACCTTGATCCCAGACTTCCAGCCTCCAGAAATGTGAGAAATAAATTTTTGTTGTTTATAGGGCACCCAGTCTATGGTAATTTGCTTTATTAGCCTGACCTGAGTAAGACAGAGCCTTTTGTGGGAAGTTAGATATGCAATGTTCATTATTATTAGCAAAAGCAATTGCTTCTATTCCATTCAGAGCAATCCTGACTTGGCTGACTTCAGAGCAGCTTGTCGCTGGGCAAAAGTGACTCCCCAAAAGTGCTTGGATGCTCATGTGGTCCTGTTTTTCCTTCCCCATCTTGTTAGGGTGGTCACACTCTGGGGCCTTCCCACATATTTTCTGTGCAACTGAAAGTTACAGTATTTTTTCCCCAATAATATTTCTGGTTTCTTTCTGGTCCTTAAATATTTCATCTCTCAGGAGGAAGGGAGCAAAAGAGAGAGTTGGAGATTCTGAGGCTTTGATAGGAAAGAAGGGACATTACCATATCTGGAACTCAAAATTCTCCACCCAAGCCTGGTGGTTACTGAAACACCAGTCAAGGTTCATAGCTGAAGCTGGCCACAAAAATCCCATAAACTCTATGAAGGCCATCAAGGGGACAGATTTATGAATAGATTTTTTTGAAAGAGGAGGATATCTGTGATCAATCAACTACTCATTTCTCACAAAACTAACAAACAAACCAAAAAAACATATTTCTTTTTTAAAACAAGCAAGTGGCTTTTTTACCTAACTTTCACATATTCTCATGGGCAGCTAACTTCCGAATACTGAACCATTATCCTCTGAGTTTACAAATGGACCTTCCTGAATGTCCAACTAAATGATGAATGTTTGTGGTGACACACTAATTACCCTGATTTGATCAGTGCACATTGTGAATATGTACCCAAATATCACAATGTACCCCGCAAATATATACAATTATTATGTGCCAATTAAGAAAAAATAAATTTAATAAAATGAAAAAAAGACAAATCAGTAAATTATAGATCTTTTGCTGTAAAAAGTAGCTTCTGCCAAATTAAATGAAGCTGCATAAGTGGAAGGATGACCCTACTGAGGGGAGATGTGTTAGATCCATTCAGCTTTCATCATAGCTGTCAAGTAATAGCAATCTGGCAATGTCTCTAACGCTGCCGTGCTTTGGCATACATCCCTCTGGAACCTCTAGACATTCCATCTTCTCTAGGTGGAGTTTAATGACTATTCTCAGAACTAAATTTTCATCTTAAAATGAAGCAGGCATTTCAGGAT
Source organism: Galeopterus variegatus (assembly GCF_000696425.1). Lineage (NCBI taxonomy): Eukaryota > Metazoa > Chordata > Mammalia > Dermoptera > Cynocephalidae > Galeopterus > Galeopterus variegatus. The sequence continues at coordinate 424,124 of NW_007727077.1, read as the reverse complement.
GCCCATATACTCCTAAGGTTTCTGGCTTCTCTTCTCTCTTGAAAATTTCTCTTTCAAACAGAATGTGGTGTGTGTGTGTGTGTGTGTGTGTGTGTGTGTGTGAGTGTGTGTGCACCTGTGTGCATGTGTTGAAGAAGGAAGAGGTGATAACTGGGGTAGGTAGTCCCTGTCTTTGTTTCCAGGCTGTAGATAGTGACTGGTTACTTATTCCTGAATAGTGTGGTTTATAAGAAAGATTCTGAAATGAGAAAAAACAGTGCTAGAAGGTGCTATAGAAAATTTCTAGTCTGTATAAAGTTGAACAAAGGAAAAAAAAGAGTTTAGGAGCCTTGCCTGGTGTTTGCCTATTGTTCATAGTGGAGTCACTACAGAACAGCAGTCTATTTTCTCCCAGGACAATGATTTTTTTTTTTAACTGTAGTATTCTATCTGGATAAAGGTAAGAAAAATGAGAGCTGGTCCCACTACTGTGAATAAAATGATCTCGGGCAAAACACTTAGCTTCTCCGAGCTCACATTTCCATCTGTAAGATGCAAATTATAACAACTATCTTAGTGATTTCTTGGCACTGTTGTAAGGATCGAATGAGATGTGAGTGAAAGCTTTTATGAAGAATTTATAATGCTATATGAATATTAGGATCCCTTGCTTCAATTAAACCTTCTTATACTTTGTATATTGGGAGTAGGGTACTGACAATGTTTGACCTTTTTTAATTTTTTTTTTCCTTTTTGTCTTTTTTACTGACCGGTAACGGGATCGCAACCCTCGGTGTCGCGCCCAGTTACGCCCGCACCGTGCTCAGCCAGTGAGCGGGAACCGGTCTCCACATGGGATCCGAACCCTCGGCGGGAGCGCCGCCGCGCTCCCAAGCGGTGCACTCTCCAGTGCGCCATGGGGCCAGCCCTATGTTTGACCTTTTGAAACAGAATCCATGACAACATGTGTAAGAAGCACCAGTGTTGAATGTTTGTTCCAGTTAATGTTCCAGGGTATGTGGGTCTAGGCATGGAAGTCCCAATCCAGCCTTGCTATAATATAAAGATGGGCAGTTAGAGGGGGATGTATCACTGAAGTGAAAAATGTGATACTTTTAAAACCATAGGGTGAGGGAAACACAAGTCTCCGTTCTTTCTTGGCTAGATGAAGGCTCTCCTGCCTGTGGGTTTCCCTGGAGCCATGTTTCCTAATGGCCATCACTGCAGCAGAAGCCAGCTGTGAGAGCAGACAACAGCAACGTGCTCCGGATGTGGAATGCCATAGACGCACTGGAGGGCAAGCCTTAAGAGCTAGGGAAAGGGACGCAGTAAAAGGATTTGAAAACCTTCTAATTTACTCACTTTCACCTCAAGCATCCCCAAATTCTTTACCTGCACTGACATTCAATCCAGCAGCATATTATAACCTCCAATCCAAAATCAATATGGAGATACCCAATATAAACCAGAGGAGGAGGAGGAGAAGGGCATCTTTCAAGCAAACAATTTTTATATCTTTTGCAGTAAGTATCTTGCATGAAAATCTTGTGATCTATGGCATTAGTTTACATCTAAACAAGCAGCATGGCATTCCATCTATGAAATGCTCTGGTGATGAATTATAAGTGGGGCAGGAAAGGGAAGGCTAGTGGAACTCTATTGTGGCAATTGGATAATATGTAAAATATTTCTAGATATCGGTTCTCTTGGAAAGTTTCAAATTTGGAAGCTTATTTGGGGGAGGAGAGTACTATTGAAGCAAACAGAGTCAGGAAAACAGTAGAGGGGAAATGAATACTATTAAAAAGAAATAGAATCAGCAAAGCAGTATTACAATGTTTTCCCCCTAAATTTAGAGTACTGGGTCTGAATATGAGCAGAAAACAGAAAAGATGGTATGCAAAAAGTATGCGACTGTCCTAATATCCTGATACATTCGATATAAGAAAGCACCAGCTACAAGCCATAAGATCTAATTACCAAGAATTGCCTTTCCTGCCCCACAGCAATCATTTGATGACAGGCTTCTCTGCACTGTAAAGCAAAATGGGAGCCTGTGCTGTATAAACTGCCTCAGCGCTTCCCTTCCTGCCTCTGCTATCAGCCTCCCCATCTCATTTATTTTCCACACATTAATGGTAGCAGTCACCTTGAGCCGGTGATGCAGAGTAATTTTCACAGAAACCTTGATCAGAAACCATAAATCAGCCTGATGTGCTTTTATGGTCTAATAATATTCGTTGCTCCTACAGGCCTCTATGTAAAACTGCATTGCAGTGAGTCCTTTGAATTTTTTTTTTTTTTGTACAGTTCTCTCTCTCTCCCCTTCCCTTCCTTCTCTTCTCACTTTCTACCTCTCTAGGTATAGTATTTATAGGCAGATGCATATGTGTGGGTACCTAAGTCACATGGATACAGTGTATTTCTAACAAAACCACTTTAAATGGCATTGTATAAGCATCGTCATGGTGGCAGGGGAGGAACATTCTTTCAGGAAAATAAAATGATGCATTCATTGGATTCTCAGTGGTCTGCCTTAACAAATGAACTGTCTCTGACCAAAAACTAAAATGACATAACTTTTAGGGGCCACTGCATCTGTTAAATGATTCAATTATTTTTCCTTGTTGGGACAACTGGATGCTGCATCCATTCTGGCTCCTGCCCCACTCCTCAGGGCTACCTTTCAGCTTGGACCTGAGGCTGAGTCATATCTGGCTCTGTACAATGGCCCGTGGTCTGCAATGTCACTGATTTCCTGGAGGTCTTGAACTCCCACCCTACTGTCATGGAGAGTGGAAGTATATGGAGTAGAATGGGATTTAGTGAAGTGACAGGAAGCAAATTGGTGCCTTTGAGGCAGGCAAGGGGTGGGGGCAGTGCCTGGGTACATGTGGCAGGGAGGCAGTGAAGAGAGGAGTTGGGTTGGCAGCTTAGGGGAGCTGTTGAGAGATGGACTGACAGCAGTGCTGGGGCTTGCAGTGAAGCCCCAGTGTCTCATTGTGCTGGTGTGGAGTAGAGGTAGAATCAGCACATGTCTCTGATTTAACCATGCTGACCATCCACCCCAGTCTGTCCCTACAATCTGAACAATCCATGCACTTCAGCTCAAAAGCTAATAACAGCAGCAAAAGCAAACCAGCTCAGGCCCAATCCACCTGCCTTCACCTACCTGTGATCCTGCCAGCGGGACATCCCCCAGGTATGTGTCCTCCCTGGAGCACACAGGAATTTCTGATTTATAATAAAGACCTTCTTATATCACATTTTCCGTGGAATGGACATATCTGCAACAGAAGCCAGTGTCACTCCTGCATTGCCACTTGGTGAATTAGTGCAAAAAACTAACAACGACTATTTGACTCAATGAGGGAGAATGTTTTGCTTTGCTCTGAAAGTAAGGAAAGCTGGCAACAATCTCTGATTTTTCACTGCTAATGCATTGAGTGATAATTACTCCCCAGTAGACCTACATAAATTCCAACATTCTTAACCGGTGCTTCATGAATTTACCAAGGGTAAAAAAAGTACCCTGGGGCATTAATCAAATTTTCCAAGATACTACTCCTTGCTTGGCTGAAAGATCCATCTCCAATTATTTATACATATATTTATTTTTATGTCTATTAACATTGCTCAGGCATGTGTGTGTGTGTGCACGCATACACACATATTTGGCATTATAACATAGCACACATTTGTAAGGGTACTCAAAATGTCAATGTAAGGATAATTGCACAACATGAATCTTGGCTTCATCTGTAGGGCTCTTTGTTTTCAACTGTAAATCATGATGTCTAATTCTCTCACCTCACACACAATGGTGCTCAATTTTGGCAGCAGTGGCCATGGTCTCATTTGTTAAAATTCATTTCCTGTAGAGTTAGCAAGTATTTTTTTTTTTCTTTTTCTTTTTCTTTTTTTCCTTCAGGGAGCTGTAACCAGTCCTGCACCCTGGATCTTCAGTAACAGCTCAGTGTTGAATTTTCAAAAATTGACAAGCAATTTCTCCTTTTGCAATAGCCTGTGCTTTTCAGTGTGGTAATAGCAAAGGCTAAATGTGAAAAGGAAATGGGGGTGAGCAAAAGCCCTTTCTTTCCATGGTGTCCACTGCCCTTCGGATTACAGTCCAGCATTTGTTGTCTGTTTAGGAGCTATTTCTAAACCCTCCTAGTTGGAGGCAATGTACACCAGACCAGTGGGGTGGGAGCAATAAAGGACAAATGCAGTGAAGAACAAATTCTTTTCAGATTAGCTGATTGGCAGTTGTGAATAATGCAGTTCTAGCACTAAAGCAAGAAATAGCAGCCTCAACCTTGGCACTCACTATTTAGCTGTAAGCCTTTTCTGTTAAGAACATTTTTCTCTTTCATGTCTTAAACTATGTTAACTCCTTATGATCCAGCCATTCGTCCAAAAGGGTGAACTAGAAAGACTGACCCTTTGATAAAAGCTTGAAGTTGTGGATGTGAATTAATAGCAAGGAACCATGGTGTTCTCAAACACCTTTCTCACCTGCACTGAAATTATGACAAAAAAGTTTACCTGGTGGGTTAAATATCATCATTCTGTGTCAGACCTGACAGGCATTTTGAAAAAAAAAAAATTAAAGAAATTAGTCATATAGGTGGTTTATATGTATGGGTACATAAAGAATTTGGGCCAATAAGGGTGGAGAGAGAAAATATGAAATGGTCATTTAGTGATTCTAAAGGTGTCTTCATTCTTGGCAATCATGAGGCTACAGTCAACCAGAGTGACTTTCTTTAATCCTTTGACCTAGATCTGAAAGCAAATTATCAGATTGATAATAGGCTGGATTTATTTCAAATTGTTATGAAATGAACAAAACATTAAATTAGCCATTTTATTAATTATTCCTGTAATTTATGTTTATGTTCGGTTATAACATTTATTGAAAGACAAGAAATTTTTTATAATTTGGCTCTCTACATATTTTCCTTGATTGTTTTATTGAACTATTTCTTAGATATTTTTAACCATATTGTTTTTTAATCCTCTAGCCAAATATTACATCATTTTTAAATATTGCTGCCATTTTTTATAAAAAATCAAAATCAATAAATGTTTTAATAAAATATGAAATGGCTAAATATATAACTGGTTTTAAAAATTTGCTATGTCAGAACCTATAATTGTCAAAAGTAAGTGATTACTTAGTTTTGATGCTATTAGTGGAAATATTTGGGGAAGAAATTAATGACTTCTTAGTGGCAAAACCTCTGTGACCGTTCGTTTTCTTTTTTGCATCTTAATTTGTGACTCATTATGAGCAGGAATCCTATCTCAGTCATCTTCACAATCACTTCAAACTTGTTTAGAGCCTGACTCTTATTTGGTGATCAATATTGATGTTTTGAATAAATACATATATAAATAATAGAGTGCAGGTAATTAATAGCTGGGACAATATACTATGGATTCTTAAAGTATGATGGTTTTCTTAATTATATAATAAAATAACACATTCCTAAATATCTTTACACGAAAAGCTATTTGTGAAAAAATATTAAACTCTTAAAAACCAATTGCGTATATAGCATTTTAATCAGGTTCTTGCCTGATATGGTTGCTGGAAGCTAAAAACAAACAAACAAACAAAAAAACTCTGCTCCTGTGGGCTAATGTGCAAATATGAGAGACAGGAATGTACTTATTTTTTGGCTATAGCTAAAATATAGGATATTTTATAAGGCTCAATAGTCTGTCAATGAATAATCAAGCGTTTGGTATATAACCTAAATTTCCTGATTTATGAAGAATGCTAGAGATATGAAACAATTGACTCACATTCTTGCCTTGCAGAAAACCATCTGGGTCTTAAAACATTCCAGTTGCTTATCTATAGGTGCTTCCATTGTAAATACAGATAGAAATATTTGTTTCTTGAGGTTCAATGGCAGCTTAGTTTCTGAGACCCTAGCTTTAAAGGTGTCCCATCAATCAATCTTCCACTGCGATCTTCTGGCCAAGCTAACACTCAAAGTACTGAGCCTTTCCCCCACTTTCCTCTTCGTACTTTGGTGGTAGTAGTTCTTCCCTCTTCTCCCATGAAATGTTATGCTCCTGTCTTTTCTTGATGATGTTCTACCCATCCCTAGAGACCCATCTTAATAATATCTAATCCAAGAAAGCTGTTCTTGCCCCCTTAGCCAAAGGGGCTCCATCCCTCCCTTCGAGCTCTAAACGTTCCTCATCACACACCAGCAGCTCCTGTGCATGGGCCCGTCTGCAGTCAGGGTAGGCATCTGATCTTTTTGATGCTGATTCTCAGTACTGCCTTTTACATATTTGACTGTAACTACACAGACAGGAAAATGAAGAGTGGCCCATGATTTAATTCGTATGCCTGTTGTGTTTACTGCTACCCCCCCCAAATCTAAACTTTTGCCTTTATTATAATTAGTTTACATTCATTTCATTTTTCCCGTCTGACTTCTCTGAAGACAGAAGCTCTGTTTTGTTCATCTTTGTTTTCTTCTGGAGCAGATAAATAGCACAAAGTCCTATCCAGAGCTGAGGTTCTATAAAGATTCTAGTTTAAATAAATTCAATATAATCTCTATAGAAGACACAAAGTGGAACAAAGAAGACAGTTCTTCATTTATAAATTATTTACCAAGCACCTACTGTGTTGTTTGGATGGTGAAAGGTACAGAAGTGCATAGAATATAGTTTCTTCCCTCTAGGAACTTACTACCTAATAAAAGGAGGCATACTCATAATTATAGGCAATTACAATTCAATGTAAATATCAAGATGCTGGGGATAAACAGTCTTTCATGGGAACTCATAGAGGCACATCCATTGGAGAGATTTTTAATTTGTTTCCCTCTTCCAAATTTTCTAAAGGTGCTTCAGGCTTGTGAGAAACAGAAATGGAAGGTACTTAGAAAAATAAAAAATTTTAAAAAAGAGAAAGAAAAAAAAGGGCAAGTGAGAGAAGGGTATTCCAAGAGACTTGCACACATTAAGTGTGTGCACAGGGAGCGACCCTTACGTACTGACAGGCGAAACTCTAAGCCAGGTTCTGTGGCAGCACTCTAGATGGAAGCTCTTCTCCTAGAATTCAGTGAGCACTGGCAAGCAGAGCAGCTACTGCACTGTGATTTTGCACCCCTGGTGTCAATATTCTCATTAGTTACCGATAACAACTCAGAGTTGTGCAATCTGTGCCCCAGGAAGAATTGATATGGAATTAAAAAGCATTGTTAACCTTCCAAATTCAATCTAAAAACACACCTTCATTTCTTTGGTTTTTATCTTATCCGTGTTGTTTGGTTTCGCTTAATTTCTATAGCAGTTACAGCAAATCCAGTCCCTTACCTGATGCTTTGCATACTGTCACACCTTCATTTCTTTGGTTTTTATCTTATCCGTGTTGTTTGGTTTAGCTTAATTTCTATAGCAGTTACAGCAAATCCAGTCCCTTACCTGATGCTTTGCATACTGTCACTTAAATACTTGTTGAAAAAATAAACGAATGTAAAGATGAGACATGTCAGCCTGTTAAAAAGGGTGATCAATACATTTTCCATCTGAGGACAGTTCAGGTTGTAGAATAAAGGAATTCAGTGTTCTTAATAATTCACCTAGCAGTCATTATTATCTTAAGCAAGTGAGCATGTGGCCATTTCTCAGGATGAATCAAGCCACATTTTAATAGTTAGTTCCGGCAGTTCAAAGTGGAATGGATTTATTTCAAGAGGCTCAAGAAAACCTCATTTTGAAGGCTCTAATAAAAAGTAAGGATGATAAAGAACACTGTTTTTCATGATAAGGAAAATTCTGCCTTTCAAGAGAGACATCATAATTTCTTCTAATTATAAGAAAAATGTTGCTGCCTTGAGTGCTCTTATTCATGTGCACAGCCAACGGGATTTTCTGCATAAAAGAATAATTAGGTTCTATCCCTTCACACCAAAAAAAAAAAAAAAAAAAAAAAAAAAAAAAAAAAAAAAAAAAAAAAAATCAGCTATTTTACTTTTCTTTTATACCTTTCTTCCCCTCATATACTTTGACCTCTACTCTGCTGAATCTTTCATATGTCATGGAAGGAGGTTTTAGAGGGGCTTTGATTTCTCCAGTTCCTTTGGTGGCTGGCAGTGTTTGCTGTGCTGAATTTGGAAGTGCCTAATTTGGGAGTTCTGTTCATGTCAGGCTGTAAAGTGATCAGATTTTATTTTATGTGTGAAGATCATTTTCAGTCCATGGATTTGAACATTTTATTTGCCTGAAATGCGTTCTAAATAATGCACTGTAGGAAAGCTCTTAAACAACTTAGTTTTCGAGACAAAAACACTATGGGAAGGTTCACCCTTTCAACCATTTGCATAGTAAAAAAGAGGCTGGGGATGCCAATGGGCTGGAGTCACCCAACAGTTCTGAGATGGTGACTTCAGATCACTTCTGGAGTTACTGAATTACAAAGGAAGGTGTATAAGGAAGATAGCACAACTTTTCATTGACCTGGTTAGTGTGTCCCATAATTCTCAACTGCATAGGTAATCACTGTGAGAAGAAAGATGTACAGCTGTAATGAAATAAATTCAAATAAAATTTCAGAAAAGTAGAAAGTATGCTCAAACTCATATTGAATGATAATATTGTTTGGACCTTCTGAGAGATTAGAATTTGTTAGACTTAAAAACGGAATATGATCATAGGCTTTCAAATGGAAAGATTGATGATAAATATGGATGGGAAAAGAAGTCTTAGGAAGTAATTTTTTTTCGCAAGAAAGTTTAGTGGTTTGTCGAAATAATAATTGTAATAGCCACCATACATTGAGTACTAATTCTGGGTCAGACCTGGATTTAGAGATTTAAGAATATTATCTCCATTCCATACTGTAGCCCCCAGGAGCGGAAAAACTAAGAGAGTGAGATAAAGCGAGTGACTGGTCCAAGGCCACATGGTCAGGAAGTGGAGATGAGACCTCCCCCCCAGGTGGTTTGACACCAATACTCTATCCAGCCTCGCACTGAAAGAAAACCAGGGTTGACTCGTTTTCTTGAAAAGTTTTGTTACATGAGATGGATACTACCCAAATAGATATGAAGTAACAGGTTTATTCTGGGTTAATGGCTCTTTGAAACAACAACTGCCTATGGTCAGTAATAGACCGAGTCACCATATCTGGTCAGTCATGAAGACGACTGTTTGGTGAGGGGCGAGTTCCAGTTGATTGTTGAGGAGGGAAAGATCCTTTACACTTTCTTTCACAGCTGGCCTTTAAGATCTTTTATTCTTCTATTTCGCTGATTTTGTTTTCTTATTAAGCTGTTACCTTTAGAGTTTCAGGGGCTGTGCTTACCCCATCAGAAGTGGCGAGTGGAACTGCTTTGAGCACAGGAGTACGATGCTCACTTAGGCAGGAAGGTAATGGTCTCAATGTACCTTGTGCTGAGCTTAGAGTGGCAGCATAGCATGGCAGTTGAGAGCAGGGACTGGCGAGCTAGAGGACCCTCAGCTGCCAGTCTCTCTAGGTATGACTTTGGGCAAGTTACCCGGCCTCCTTGTGCCTCAGTTGCCTCGCCTGTAAAATGGGGATGAAGATTAAAATAGCTTGCTGGGAGGATTAAATGAGTTCTTATACATAAAGTGCTGAGAACAGTGATGACACATAGTAAATATGATACAAATGCAGACTGGGGGTTTCAGATACATTCTCTCATTGAATCCTCACCATATCTCTGTAAGAAAGGTCATGTTATATTTATTTTACAAATAAATGAGTCTCAGAGACATTAACTTGTACATAGTCACTTGACTCCTAAGTATTTAAACCTAGACAGTCAGGGTCCTAAGACAAGTAGGGATATGAACCCAGGCTTGTGAGATGTGTAATTTTATTCTTTATATTCCCAGCTGAGGAGAATCTAGCCTCTGTATTTTTAATATATTATATACATAATACTCAAGGGTACTTCAAAAAGTTCATGAAAAAATAATTTTTTGAAGTACCCTCTGTATTACATACACATAGGGAATAATGTATATACATATATATTTTGTATGTATATTATATGTAATCTTAGGAGTCTTGGATCCTGTCCCAATGTCACAAAGGCCCTTGTCCTATAATCCATACTTTTCATAATGTGGCGGTTAAATGCATACTTTCTGGTCTCAGATTGCCTGGATTTGTATCCTGAGGTCTTCCATTTACTCTCTTTACGACTTTGAGAAAGTCATTAAACTTCCCCATGCCTCAGAAATAGAGATAGTACAATAACCTTTATCACGGGATGTGCTCATTAATGAGTTTAGGTATTTAAAGCACTTGAAAATGGCACATTTTAAATGATATTAAGTGTTTATTACAGAAATAGAGATAGTACAATAACCTTTATCACGGGATGTGCTCATTAGTGAGTTTAGGTATTTAAAGCACTTGAAAATGGCACATTTTAAATGATATTAAGTGTTTATTATTATTCAATAATTTTAGATTAATAATTTTAAGAAGCTTTGGTTGACTATGTTAAAACCTCTAAGACACCAACAACAATGCTAAAGAATTAAAGAGTGTCCCCATGGCTAATACCTGAAAGATTATAAAATAAGGGGGGAGGCTTAATCCTGACAGGGTTAGGATAAATGTTCTTTCATGGTTAAGAATTGTCATTCATTTTCTTTTAAGACTCTTCAGTGTCTCCTCCTTTTATCAGAATTTAAAATATCAAACTTGAATCAATATATTTTCAGAGGATTTTCCTAGGTTTTTATTAAGTAAAAGTATATTTAAGAGAAAATTCAGATTCTCTGAAGCTAATCAAAGAGGTGATTATGAGTTGAAAGATGAGGGTTGACAGTGTACTCAAGGGAAACACACACATTCTATCATCTTTGGAGTTGCCTAGTTAAGATAAAGACTTCCTTCTGGATTTGGCTATCTATACACTAGATGTGTGAAACTAAACATGCTCCATGCTCTTCTCTTTACCTCTAATCTTTCCCAGTAGTTTTGCTCTTTTTTTTTTCTTTTTCTTTTGGTAATTCTCTAGCTTGTTTTAATAGCCCAACACCCTCCTTTTCTTACATAAGTGAGAAAATTGAAATATAATCCTAATTTTCTCCTCCCCCTCACCTGCCATGTCCAATCAATGATCAAGTCTTCTCCTCTAATAAAGTTTGACTGTATAGCCTCTCCTCTTCCACTGTCATTATTTTATATTAGGACATCATTATTTTTCACCTAGGTCACTGCAATAATCACCCTTCCCCACTATTCTTCCTGCCACCAGTATTGCTCTATTCCAGAGGTATCTAGATTAGTCTGTTTTTGTGTTGCTTATAAGAGAATACCTGAAACTGGGTAACTTACAAGGAAAAGAGGTTTATTTGGCTTCTGATTCTGGGAAAGCTGCATCTGGTGCAGGTCTCAGGCTGCTTCTACCCATGGTGGAAAGAGGCGGGCAGCTGGTGGGTACGAGCAGATCACATGGTGAGAGGAAGCAAGAGAGAGAGAGAGGAGAGGTCTTTTAAATGACCAGTTCTTGTGGGAACTAATAAAGTGAGAACTCACTCACTCCCCCCACCCCTGAGGGACAGCATTAATCCAGCCATGAGGGATCTGCCTCCTTGACTCAAACAGCTCCCAACACTGCCACATTGGGGACCAGATTTCCACATGAGTTTTGAGGGGACAACACATCCAAACTCCACTGATATCCAAGGTAAATTTTATTATCATTTGAAATCCAGTACCTGAAATATTTCGAAAGCAAGACTTTTGTGCTTGGCTCTTCCCTATGTATTTTTCTATCTCTGGACCTACCCTTGCTTTTTCCTTCCTCTCTCCCACCATTTTCCATCCCTAAACTAATGTAAACCAGTTGTATTAAAATCCTGGTGATATCTCAAATGTATCAATACCTTGCCTTTGTTGTTGCTGCCCCTTCTGTGTGGAATATCCTTAGAAACTCCACTTCCACGGTCACCTGGATAATCCCTCCTAATCATGCTGCAAAACCCAACATGCTATTACCTTCTTTATAAAGACTTTCCTGATCCTTTCAGCCTTGACTATGTATATACAAAATCCACACACCTCATCACTCTATATAGTGATTTATTTGACTATCTTCATTCAAGGCTGCAAACTTCTGAAAGTCAGGTATTAGGCATTTCCTCTCTATATTCCTAGAGCCAAGCACAGTACTGTTCACTGAGTTAGTGTTCAATAAATGTTTTCAGACTAATCAAGATCCATAATAACAAAAAAAATATATAATTTGCTTGAGTCTCTTTGTAAGCTTTTGGAGCTTTTCCTAGGCAATTCAAATAATTAAATGGCAATAAATAAATATTTTCTGATCCCAAATTTACAATGACTGTGTCCACATACCAATATCAAAAAGAAAAGTTTTTGAATACCTCCTATGAGTAAAGCATAATGCATGAAATAATATTTCAAATCTTAAAATAACTTTCTAGTTTGCATAGTGCTGTCACATGCATTATCTTTGAGGTTCATGGTAACTGTGAAGTAAATAACACAGGTATTATTATCCTCATTTTACAAATGAAAAAACTGAAGCTCAAAAAGAGAACTGGCATACATAAAATCACTCACACAGAGGTAAGGTAATTTAAAACCCATTTTATGAGTCTAAAAATATAAACATTTAAGCTTTTAATACATGCAGTTGTTATTTCCACAGTATCATACTGCTCTCACATTACTAACAATAAAGATGGGGAAAATATAGAAAGAAGTAAAATGTATTAATCTATAAGAAGTGCCAGGAGCTTTCTGTGCATGTTCTCATCCAATCCTCAAAATAGCTCTGACAGGTAGGAATTATTAATCCTTCTTAAAGATATACAAAGTGAGGTTCAGAAAGAGTAACTTGCCAAAGGTTGACAAGTTATTAATTGGTAGAGTCAGATTTTTGCATCAAGATTTGTCTGACTCCAAAGTTCAAATATGCTTAATATCAAAAAGAGGTGCCCAGTAGGCCAAGGAAGCATGACAGTCTGGAATGGTCTTCATAACCAAAGAGTCTGCTCTGGTACATGGAAGGACCAAACACTATGAGTTTCTGGGAAGGGCTTGAAAGTAGCTTCATCCCAGCAGAAGATGACTGGGTTGAAGCAGAACTCAAGTCGCTTCTGGTAATAAAGAAACAGTGTCTAGTCTTCTCTAAAAAGGTACTTGTTAAGTAAGGTCTTGTGGACTTTTTGGGCATCAACCAAGTGATCTCAGGGTTTGCAGCAGGGCTACTGTCCTTGAAGGAAACTGGAATAGGAAGCAGTAGCTATGACAGAAGATCAATCATACAGAAAAGGAATTGAAGAAGATGCACCTCATTTTCCTGAGATGGGCTCCTCATTTCCTGGACCTCCTTTAAGCTTTCTTCTATCTTTATTCTCCATTTTGAAATTATCAATCCTCATGACTTCATCACCATTTCTATACTGATGACCCTCATTTATCTATAGTTCAGACCTGTCTCCCTGAATTCCACACTCTGCTAACCATGGCATGCTGGACGGCTCCACTTGTATGTTCTGTAGACACTTCCACACTAAACATTCACAAAGTCAAACTTATACCACCTTTCATAAAGCCTACTTTTCATGTAATCTCTATTTGAGTAAAATTCATCACTATTTACCCATTTTCTCAGGCAAGAAACTTGAGTGTTATCCTTTACTTCTATAGTTCGTTAACTTCCCTCTGCCCTTATCTAGTCAATTCCCAAATCTTATGATTCTGCTTCCTTAGGCATCACTATTTACCCATTTTCTCAGGCAAGAAACTTGAGTGTTATCCTTTACTTCTATGGCTCGTTAACTTCCCTCTGCCCTTATCTAGTCAATTCCCAAATCTTATGATTCTGCTTCCTTAGTAGCCCCTGGAACTGTCCCATCCCCACCGCTACTCTCAGGTCTTGGGTTTTTAATACCTCTAGACTAGATCATTGCTTTCAGCCTTGCTCATCTCTGCACCACAATCCACAGTGAACTCAGAGAGGTATTCCTAATATGCCCGTCTGGTCACGTCATTCCTGTGCTTAAAGCCTTCCACTTAATCCCTGTTGCTCTAAGGATGAAGTCTGACTTCTTTACTGTGAAATACAGGACCTTTCTGATTGGCTTTGGTCAACTTCTCTAACCTCACAGCTTACTTGCCTACCACAGCACTTTCCCATACCCTCTGTGCTCCAGTGAAACATTTGAAAGTTCCTGAAAGTCTTCCGTGACCCCTCTCCCCCACTGGATATGATAGTAGGTACCCTTTGTATTCCTATTGGACCCTTTGCCATGTTTGCCTTTACTATAGCATTTACCATATTTTATTAAAACTGTTTAAATTTTTGTCTACTCAGTAAACTGTAAACTTATTAAGAGAAGGAATGATGTATTTTTCACTGTTGTTTTTCCAGCACCTCTCAAGGCAGTTGGCACATTAACACGTTCAACCAATATTAGTTTAGTAAATGAAATGAGTCCTGGGGGGATCGCAGTAGCTTGAGGGTCATGGACCAATTCCAAACCCACTGTCTGCAGGGGGATAATGAGTCTGATGATAGACATGGTTCTTAGTGGCCCAGGGCTTTAGAGAGACTGAATCTGTAGCTTGAAGATGTTCAGTAGCAGCAGCTGGTCAAAGCTATGGCAGGTGGGCATGCACAACTAATTTTAGACCAAAAGCTAATATCTCTACCCTAATTTTAGACTTTTGTTCCTTTGTGTTTATCCTTAGAAAAGCTAACACAGACACATGCCCCTTGCTTGGGTACTGGTCTATGCTAAATCCTACAAGCTTGCTCAGATTACTTTCCTTTGGCTGTCTCATCCTTCATAAGCCTCACTTGTAATGAATGATTTCATAGGCTGAAATAAAGGAAGAGATAGTGCTGTCAGATAAATAAAATAAGTTTACAGATCTTACAGAATTTATCTTATTGAGATACCTTTCCTATTTGTTTATATTGATTCCCAAATAGTGAATCGGAAGATTACTTAAAAATAACAGATCCGTATTTTTAGTTTATTAGTGGGCCACAAATCCAAAACCCTATTTTAGTAAGTATAAAAGTATCATGGAAAAAATTCACCCATTGGCACTGGATAGATTCTGTGTTTCCTTTTTTGCCACATAATCCATTGGCTGTTCTTTGATCAGCAGTGCAAATCCTAATTAAAGTTTCATCTGATAATTTGATTTCATGATAAAGATCTATTCTCAGTCAGGAGCTTTGCTTCCTTAAATTCCTGAGGTTAATGAAAATCACTAATCCAATGGATAAACAGACAATGGGAAAGTCAAATCATAACTTTAATGTTTTCAGAAATACTGTGATTTAAGTGTTTTTGGAGCCTTTTATAATGAAGAAAGATTAAGATGCAAATTTCACTGAGAGGGAAGAGAAACTTCCTAAGTAGGAAAGGAAATTATGAAAATGACATTGCTGTTTTAAAGTACAGCAGTTTCTAGTGCCACAAATCTCCCAGGTGTTGAGGTAGTTCCCTTCCTAAATGACAGGAGAGGACAAGAAGGTGAAGGTGAATCTCGTAGAATAATGGGAGTGCAAACGATTCTGAGAATGAAAGCAAGACTCTTGCTTCACATCCACTGGTTATCTGGCCCGTGAGTTTCTGCGCAGATGCCTCAACTCTGACTCTGATCAATGCCAAGT
This sequence comes from Galeopterus variegatus, assembly GCF_000696425.1. Classification (NCBI taxonomy): domain Eukaryota; kingdom Metazoa; phylum Chordata; class Mammalia; order Dermoptera; family Cynocephalidae; genus Galeopterus; species Galeopterus variegatus. The sequence goes on along the minus strand of NW_007727077.1, from coordinate 408,471 downwards.
TCATCAAGAAAAGGNGCCTTGCTCATCTCTGCACCACAATCCACAGTGAACTCAGAGAGGTATTCCTAATATGCCCATCTGGTCACATCATTCCTGTGCTTAAAGCCTTCCACTTAATCCCTGTTGCTCTAAGGATGAAGTCTGACCTCTTTAGTGTGAAATACAGGACCTTTCTGATTGGCTTTGGTCAACTTCTCTAACCTCACAGCTTACTTGCTTACCACAGCACTTTCCCATACCCTCTGTGCTCCAGTGAAACATTTGAAAGTTCCTGAAAGTCTTCCGTGACCCCTCTCCCCCACTGGATATGATAGTAGGTACCCTTTGTATTCCTATTGGACCCTTTGCCATGTTTGCCTTTACTATAGCACTTACCATATTTTATTAAAACTGTTTAAATTTTTGTCTACTCAGTAAACTGTAAACTCATTAAAAGAAGGAATGATGTATTTTTCACTGTTGTTTTTCCAGCACCTCTCAAGGCAGTTGGCACATTAACATGTTCAACCAATATTAGTTTAGTAAATGAAATGAGTCCTGGGGGGATCGCAGTAGCTTGAGGGTCATGGACCAATTCCAAACCCACTGTCTGCAGGGGGATAATGAGTCTGATGATAGACATGGTTCTTAGTGGCCCAGGGCTTTAGAGAGACTGAATCTGTAGCTTGAAGATGTTCAGTAGCAGCAGCTGGTCAAAGCTATGGCAGGTGGGCATGCACAACTAATTTTAGACCAAAAGCTAATATCTCTACCCTAATTTTAGACTTTTGTTCCTTTGTGTTTATCCTTAGAAAAACTAACACAGACACTTGCCCCTTGCTTGGGTCCTGGTCTATGCTAAATCCTACAAGCTTGCTCAGATTACTTTCCTTTGGCTGTCTCATCCTTCATAAGCCTCACTTGTAATGAATGATTTCATAGGCTGAAATAAAGGAAGAGATAGTGCTGTCAGATAAATAAAATAAGTTTACAGATCTTACAGAATTTATCTTATTGAGATACCTTTCCTATTTGTTTATATTGATTCCCAAATAGTGAATCGGAAGATTACTTAAAAATAACAGATCCGTATTTTTAGTTTATTAGTGGGCCACAAATCCAAAACCCTATTTTAGTAAGTATAAAAGTATCATGGAAAAAATTCACCCATTGGCACTGGATAGATTCTGTGTTTCCTTTTTTGCCACATAATCCATTGGCTGTTCTTTGATCAGCAGTGCAAATCCTAATTAAAGTTTCATCTGATAATTTGATTTCATGATAAAGATCTATTCTCAGTCAGGAGCTTTGCTTCCTTAAATTCCTGAGGTTAATGAAAATCACTAATCCAATGGATAAACAGACAATGGGAAAGTCAAATCATAACTTTAATGTTTTCAGAAATACTGTGATTTAAGTGTTTTTGGAGCCTTTTATAATGAAGAAAGATTAAGATGCAAATTTCACTGAGAGGGAAGAGAAACTTCCTAAGTAGGAAAGGAAATTATGAAAATGACATTGCTGTTTTAAAGTACAGCAGTTTCTAGTGCCACAAATCTCCCAGGTGTTGAGGTAGTTCCCTTCCTAAATGACAGGAGAGGACAAGAAGGTGAAGGTGAATCTCGTAGAATAATGGGAGTGCAAACGATTCTGAGAATGAAAGCAAGACTCTTGCTTCACATCCACTGGTTATCTGGCCCGTGAGTTTCTGCGCAGATGCCTCAACTCTGACTCTGATCAATGCCAAGTTCATCAAGAAAAGGNGAGTTTCTGCGCAGATGCCTCAACTCTGACTCTGATCAATGCCAAGTTCATCAAGAAAAGGTCACATACTTTCATCAAGAAACCAACAATGAACAAACTTGAGAAGTAAATTGATGGATTTTGCTTTTCAGAATCCTATTAGTTCAAGGAAAAATCCAAAAGACTTTTACAACATTCCCCAAATGGCCAGAGCTAATAGCAGAGTTCAACATATTAGCATTCAGCAGGATGAATCCATATTTATTTCATGAAATTTAATTATGTATCAGAAGAAAAAAGAACCAAGAGGGACATAGAGGAGGTAATACCAATGTACTGAAAAAAACAGGAAAAAGAGAACAGTTTCACAGATAGCTGAGAGGCAGTAAGAAAAAGAATAAAACAGAAGCTAAATTTAAATATACCTATGACCAGTTATTTTGGATATTACCATGAAACATTGGAAAGACTTACTGAATTTAGAAAAATCTGTTCTATTTGTTTTCATTACATTTTATTAGAACATTGA
>NW_007727077.1:403773-405407 GCF_000696425.1 Galeopterus variegatus | reverse complement strand
TGACCTAATAGTAAAAATGAATTTATTTTCCATTGTTATCATTTCTCAAGCTGAAGAAATGGTCTTGGCTCTGACCTGAAAGCAAGTTGTATATGTATTAGGCAGGGATGGTGGGGGATATTTACATGTATATGCCTTTTTGAGCAAAGCACTCAGCATTCTATCTTTTGGAGAAAGAAAGCCACAACAATTTTTATTCACATAACACCTCTAGAAGTTTAGCTTACCCTCTTTATAAAAACTGGATTCATTTGTCTGTCTTTCCCTATCAGACATAGCCCAAGCTCCATCTAAACTTAACTGGCTTAAATCATGTACAGTGGACTCTAAATAAAGTACATCTAAATGCAAAGTGGTTGCAGGAATAGAACAATTGGGTTGTATAATAGACTCTTCATTTCAATTCAGAAGTAAACAACTTCTGCATAAATAACTACTCTGAGAACCATTCCTCACCAACCTCTCAGTAAAACAGCTTAAATTTTAGATCCAACAATATTTGCAGGTTGAAAAACTTATAAAGTCTAAATTACCAATAAAATTACTGTGTATTGGTATCAAAATGAAGTGAAATGGTAAATGTTCATTGAGACTTTTCTATGGGCAAGTCATGTTGCTAGGGTGAGATAAAAATATTCAGTGTGGTGTCAATGACATCAGTCCTCTGATGGTACACATATCTGTCCTAAGTCAAACACTATCGCCAGTTACTATACTAACCACACAAATAAAAGAAAAAAATATAGTGGATAGCAAACAGAAGCATGGATACATATACACATAAAGCCACATAACTGAGAGGTAGTGTGGTATACATAGTGGTTAAGACTTGAACCAAACTGCTTAAATTCCAGCTCTACAATTTCCTAGCTATGTAACCTTGGGCAAGTTATTTAACCTTTGAGCATCTCAGTTTCCTCATCTGTAAACGAGACACAATAATAGAATCTATGACACAAGAATGTTATGATACATAAATGAATTAGTTCAGGTGAAGTGCTTATATGAGTGTCTGGGAAATATAAGTGTTCTATGAATGTCTGCCATATTATAATTATTACGAAACTCACAACAAATACCACACAAATATACATATATAACATATATATGTATATATGCACACACACACACACACATACCCATATACAAAAACATTTAAGATCATATACTTGTTTTCCAGGTGGTTAAATCTAGTTAGAAAAGAGATGATATAGACATATAGGTATTGAAGTTGAAAAAACTTCAAAGAAATTATAAATATTCTCAGAATGATAAGAAAAGATATTTCATTAACAAAACAGTAACTGTGAAAATTAGGTACATGGAGGACAAAACAATAAATCAAACAGAAAACAAGGCAATTGTGGAACTGGAATCTGAGGATTAGTAATGTATGTATTCAGCTGGTACTTCCTCCTGGGATTCCAAAAATCACTGTCTTTTATATTAGAAAATGTATATCCTTCTTCTCCCCACCTCTCACACATATAGCCAAAAAAATGAGGATGTAGAAATCTAAATCAAGCCATCTGCCCTAAAGTTTTTGGAGAGCCAAAAACATTCTAACATGTACCTCTGAACAAAGGGTTTACATCCCAAGCAGAGTAGAAAGACATTTTAAATGATGAGAACGT
>NW_007727077.1:398457-403212 GCF_000696425.1 Galeopterus variegatus | reverse complement strand
TTGTCATTGCTTACTTTATACTTGCTGAGAGAAATTTATATTTAACCAATTACATTTTTTTATATACAAAACTTGTAAAAGAAATATTGCACCAGACAGTTAAACAGGTAAAGACTACTCAAAACTATTCCAATAGGAGAAAAGAAAATGTTGCAATAGGGAAGAAGGACTAAAAACTCCAGTAAACAAAAGGCAGCAGAGTTTTTAAGTCCTGGAGGGCATTGGTGGGAGGGAGGTTGGTCAAGGTGATTAGGCCATCTGTGTTTGCTGATTGTCTCTTATTGAAGTTAGGCTCCTACCCTCCCACAGAGACTGGGAGATAGGGGCACTATCTTTCTTGATGATTACATTTCAATGAGATGGCTCCCAGGTCCTTGAGAAAGACATTTCCAGATGGTAAACTGGAAAGAGGCTGGGAGAAGATTTACATCTCAAAGGGTCAGCAAAATAATTTATAATTACAAGATTTTCTAAAGTAAATGCTTTAAGAAAAAGGTTGGGGATGTATCATCAGGAAAAACTATCTGAAGTACAGTCAAGCTGAATTTGGTGAACTTGGTCAAACTTAAATATGGAAACATAATCATTCTCTTTAGTATAAACAAAATGGAAAGTGTGGCATTTGGGCTCAAAAAGACGAGGGGTTCAAATTCTGGATCATCTCTCCTGTTGTGCGAGTTCCCATACAGTTGTAGTGAACACAAATGTGCTAAATTAAATTAGTTAATATGTGTAGAGTGTTTGGCATGGATCCAGACAAAGAGTAAGAATTCAGTTAATGTTAGGCCTTGCTATTAATAGAAAGAGACTGAAAGTCAGATCTAGCTAGTTTCTGAGGTCTCTTGATATGATACACTGAAAAGAACACAATTTCACTTTGGTGACATTTCTGCCAAAAATGCATAACCTGAACCTAATCACAAGAAAATATCAAACAAACCCAACTTGAGGGACATTTTACAAAATAACTGACTTCTCCTCTCAAAAGTTGTCCATGTCATTAAAGAAGGAATGAGGGACTGTTTTAGATTAAAGGAGCCTAATGATATTAAGTGCAACGTTATGATCTGAGATGTTTTGCTGTAAAGGACATTACTGTGATAATTGGCAAAATCTAAACAAGAGCTGTAGATTAGTCTTTTACCAATGTTAATATTCTCATTTGGCTAAATTTTATGTTGATTAAGAGAATGAGCTTGCTTTTAGGAAATATACACTGAGTAGGGGTAAAGTGGCCTCATGTCTGGAATATATTCTCAAAAGCTTCAGAAAGAAGTAATATGTATAAGTAGAGGGGAAAAAGGAAAAATAAAACATAGAGTAAATGTGGTAAAATGTTGACATTTGGGAACTATAGGTGAAGAGTATACAAGAATTTTTTATACTATTTGTGGTAACAGAATAATGCCCCCTCCCCCATGCCCCCAAAGATGTTCATGTGCTAATCCTCAGAACCTGTGAGTATGTTAACTTCATGGCAAAAGGGACTGAAGATATGAATAATGTAAGACTCTTTAGATGGGGAGATTATCCTGAATTATCCAGGTAGGCTCAGTGTAATCACAAACATCCTTATAAGTGACAGAGGGAGGCAGTAGAGTGAGAGTCAGAGAAAGAGATATGCTGCTGGCTTTGAGATAGAGGAGGCAGCCCTGAGCTAAGCAGTACAGGTGGCTTCTAGAACCTGGTAAAGGCAAGTCAACTAATTCTCCTCCAGGGCCTCCAGGAGGGATGCAGTCCTGCGGACACCTTGATTTTAATTCAATAAGACTGAATTTGTAAACGTTTGTAGCCACGTATTTGTGGTTATTTGTTACAACAGCAGTAGAAAACTAATACACTATTCTTGGAACTTTACTATCAGTCTGAAATTATTTCAGAATCAGTTTTGAAAAAAGTTTCTGAGGATAGTTCCTAAAAAGAGAGAGACATCTTTTAGTTGCTTTGGTCTAAATTTTCAGAGATGGGGTTTTAGTTAAAATTGTGGAATAGTCATAAAAACTAAAAGGTAATTACACCAGAATCTCAGTAGGCTACTCAGTGAAAGTCTACATTAACATGTAGCACCGAGAATGTTTAGTAACTATTTTTAGCTTATTTTAATAAAAGCCAGCATGCCAAAGATTATGGACAATGAATACTAGCATTCTAATTAGCATATGAGAGGTATTTTTAGCTATCTCATTATATAATTTCTATTTCTTTCAAAAGAGAAATCAATTGTAATAAAGTTCCACTTTGTTATTACCCAATTCCTCCTGCCAACCAAAACTCACTACTATTTTTTGAACAATCATTCAGATCTGTCTTCTTCAGCACCATTTAAAACAAAGAGTAATCTCTCACCTTTTATCTTCAACCAAATAGGGGAGATAAGATAGTCAAAACTGCACAGATGAATACTAAAGAGATAAATGGATACAAAGGTAAAAGTAATTGTTTCAATGTGTTAGAAACTGCATAATGATTCAAACGTCCAAAGTAAATTGTTGGTTTTAACCAGGTAGGGCTTCTTTAAAATGTTAGTCTTGACCTGTGACTTGAAATAGATGAAGAGTGTGGTTTAGCATTTAATGAGATAGTAAATTGGTCAAATTTATATAGGTCTGGAAAAAGGCTCAGAGGTGTCTGAAAGAACTGAGTGTAGGAGAAGACAAGGTTAGTTGATTTTAGGGTGTTAAAGGCATATTTCAAAAAATTAAAGCAAATATGGGGTAGGATTAATGTCAAAAGAGACTGAAAGTTTAGAAGTTAGGATTGAGTTAGAGGTCAATAAGAATTTAAATTCTAGTGATTATTTTAGCTTCCGGAATCCTATTGAAGTATTGACTACATTATGCTATTTTATTTGTAGTAAAAGTCTAAATGGTTTATTTGTCATTTTGCTGTTACTTCTCAGAGCCACAGCTAATTACCTATTAATTACAGGGGACTGAAATAAAAGTATTTACCAATTTGGGTCTGCACCAAGGCAAGAGAAACAGGCTAAAATGTCTTCCTTAATGTGTACTTTATCATGTTAAACCCTGAACAGGCTTTATCTTAGTCCGTTTTGTGTCACTATAACAGAAGACTACAGACTGGATAATTTATAAAGAAAAGAAATTTATTTCTTATAGTTCTGTAGGCCGGGAATTGAAGTACTAGGTCCAGGGCTCTGAATCTGGTGAAGGCCTTTTTGCATCAACCCATGGTAAAGGGCAAAAGGGCAAGAGAGGTCGTGGGAGCAAGAAAGCAAGAGGAAGCCAAACTCACTTTTATATCAAGTCCACTCTCAAGATAACTAACCCATTCCTGCGATAACGACATTAATCAGTTCATGAAAGCAGAGTTTTATGACCTAATCACCTCTTATGAGGCCCCACTTCCAACACTGTTGCACTGGGGTTTAAGTTTCCAACACAGAAACTTAGGGGAACCCATTCAAACCCTAGCAGGCTTTCAACAGTGCCAGAGACCTCTAAAAATAACCTTGTCCCTGAAGAGCAAGTGTGAGGAGGAACATTTCAGCTTTCTATGGGAATGTTTGAGTCTTTGTTGGTTTAGGCTAGACCCTTGATATTATTTAATGTGGTTTATTGTGCATAATTAGATTCTAATTTCTGGAGAGAGAGACATTTATTTTCAGCACTGAATTGGTAATTCGAGTGAGGGTAGTTTTAAACCCAGTGTGAGTGTTATTCATGCTGTATACTAACATACTTTAGAGGTAATTGTTTCTACTACTTTTTAGGACACAGCTTGATGAATAAAATAAATTTGGAAAAGGAGAGACACAAAATGCAGAAATATAGACCATTAAAAAGCTTATAAACCCACAACAAATACTTTAATTACATTGGATGAATGTAAATCATGAATGCTGAGCAGCTGGATGCTATGAAAATGTAAATGAAAACTAATCAGTGGAAGTAGAATAAAGCTGGAAGTAGTATAAATCAAAATATTCATTGGGGAAAACAGGGGCTGCCATCAGGCATTTTTATATAACCACACACTGGACATTCCAGCACATATATACACACAATAAGATAATAGCAAGATTTTGGATTGGGCATCAACTTTAAAATGGCTCTGTGGATTCTTATTTCCATAATGAGCTTACTTGAAACATGTGCCTGATTTAATTTTTATGAAGCCACTAAGCCACCTCGCTATTTTAATGATTTGGCTGGACCTGAAATTTAAAACTTGCGTTTTTCTGGTGGTGTTCTCAACAGTGTGTAAAATAACAAAGGAAGAGAGTGGAAGGGTTTCAGAATATTCTTTATCTCGCTAGCCCACCTATGGTAAATGTTAGTTATGACGGTAATCTACGTACATATGAAGGTTACCAAAATTCCTGTTGGTCTCTGCTGTGTCATTTTAACCTTCAAAACAACTTCTAGTTCTTCAAAACACAAATGAGATCTCTACTCTGACCCTTCTCTTCTGAACCTTGCCTATCAGATTTTAAATTTAAACCTCCACCTCTCCCCGTCAGCACAAAAAATCCATCTCCTCTACCCATTTTTCTGTTGCAACCAAACCAGACCTTTCCTCCTATCGGTCCCTCAGTCCTGGATGAAATACATAATGAGGCTGAATAAAAACAGATAGCAAAACCTGTTATATTTTTGCCTTCAAACAGTCAGCACAACAAAAATCTTTTTCTTTTTTTTTTTTTTTTGTCTTTTTGTCTTTTTCCGTGTCCGGCAACGGATCGCAACCCTCAGTGTTGCCCCTGTACCGGACCGGGGACCAGCAACGGGATCG
>NW_007727077.1:371070-398039 GCF_000696425.1 Galeopterus variegatus | reverse complement strand
ACCGGTCTGCACGTGGGATCCGAACCCTCGGGCGGGAGTGCCGCCGCGCTTCCCAAGCGGCGCACAGTGCGCCACCGGGCCGGCCCAAAAATCTTTTTCTACATCTCTTCAAGTGCTTACACTTCCTAGTGATTCCCAATCTGGCTGTACATTACAGTGAAGTAGAGAACTTTGACAACTTGGGATGCTTGGAGCCCATCCATTACAGATTCTGCTATTAATTGGCTTATTATAGGGCCTAGGACAAAAATGTTTTTCTACATCTCTTCAAGTGCTTACACTTCCTAGTGATTCCCAATCTGGCTGTACATTACAGTGAAGTAGAGAACTTTGACAACTTCGGATGCTTGGAGCCCATCCATTACAGATTCTGCTATTAATTGGCTTATTATAGGGCCTAGGAATCAATCATATATTTTTAAAAACACTTTATGTGATTCTAATGTGCACCAGACAGAAAACTGCTCTAGGTCTTGTGTGTTATAGTCATTCTGTGAGAAGTACCTGTTTTGCGGACTATCCCAGAGAAGAGAAACTGTATCTTAATTCTGATTTACCCAAGATGCTCTCTCCTGTTCCCAGGAAAGAAATCTGTATTTCTGCCAAAGACTCAATACTTGATCTTTGCTTATGATCCCAGCTCTTTTATTCTGTTAGATGGCACCAATCCCTATCGAACCCCTAAAGCCAAGAGCTATGAATATAACGACTATGCCCTCTCCCTTCCTTTCAGACTTAGTCACTTACTAAGTCTTGCTAATCCTACTTTGTATATCTCTCTTGAACCTATTTTCTCTTCCCCATCCCTATTTTAAATCTCAGTACAGACTGTTTTTTATTTCTTACTGAGATTATTGCAAATGATGCCTTGGTCTCCAATTTTATTTCCTCTAATTCATTCTCCATGCTGCTTCTAGTGATCTTTTTCACTGAATATATTATTATGCCATCCCCCTGATTAAAATTCTTCAACAGGTTCCCATTACCTAAACAAAACATCCAAACTAACTGGCATTGCATGCATGACTCTCTATCATCTCGTCCCTGACGACTTTTCACTCAGCTCCACTAATGCTCTACACATTTGGATTTCAATGTGATGACTTGAAGCAGTTTTGTACTGAGTTATGTTTGAGTTCTTCCAGGAGTTTTTAAAGATAATTAGTTGCATTCATTTGTCTGCAAGAAAATTTGCCCTTGAAACAAATGTGAAAAGTGCACAGAACATTTATATCCTACAGTCAATGAGTTCCTGAAATAACCAGAATTGCATTCTAGGAGCAGGAGATGAAACACAGCACAATGACTGCAAACCTACCAATCTCTTGGAATTTAATTTTGTGCACTTGATTCTATAGACAAGAAAGCAGAAACCTTTCAAATCATTTTTATAAAAGAAAATAGACAGTTATTTACTTCTGCAGTAAAAAATAGACAGTGGGGAGGAGTAGGAAGATATGTTTAAGGCATCTCCCCAGTCCTCTTTAGGGCCTAGATGAATTTTGAAATCCAAAATTTTACCTCCTCCTCTGGGGTGTGATCTGCCTCTTTAACTTATGAAATAGCTTAAAGTAAAAAAGAGAAATAAGTGAGCCAGTCACATGTTCTGCAGGCAAGATAGGCAAGCAGAATATTGGAAGTTTTTAATCTTTTTACATTACTAAAATATATATTAAATTCTTGATCAGTCAGTAACATTAACAATATTTCAGTAGAAAATATTGAGAGGAAAAAGCAAAAACAATTCATTTCTTGGTCTTTGAGTTTATTTTCATGGGCCTATACCAAAACATTCCTCAATGAACGGCTATCTGACGCTTCTGCTTATCTGAATATAGCAAGGTCACAGGGAAATAGACTTTGTCTAATCTAATCTATTCCCTATTCATTATAAAATTATATTTATTTTCTTAAGTGGTGGGATTTAACATACAATGAAAGTTACTTGGTGAAGAATTGTACGTTCATTTCACTATGTGCTTCACAGACAATATTACTTTGCCTTGAACATAGTAGATGTTCAATAAATAATAAATACTTGTAGATCCAAGTTTAATTATATTTCATGTTGTTCTGTAGGAGAGGTTTGACATTTAGAATTCTAGCGGGAAAGCTAATCCTTCCTCTATCAGTGCATTGCTATTATTGCTACTGCTGCAGATGCATAGAAAATAAACATGTTTAGTATCTTTGCAATCCCCCTTTAAACAACATTAGAATTCATTGACTGTGTTGCCAAAAAAGTTCTGTCTCTCAAAAAGAAAATGTATTTCTACTTTACTGATAACTTGACAAGCTGCATGAAATCAAAGAAATAGAAATAAGCAATGGTATTTGAAGGAGCCTACAGAAAGAAAATTACTACTCAAGCCACAGATTACCTAAGTAAGGATACTGAAGTAGTGCATACACATATGTAACAAGCCACAGATGATGATAAGTGAGGACCAGTGGTCTAGGAGAACGTGACTGACCATTCTGTGCCCATAAAGCAATCCAAGGTACTGATTAGGCTTCATGAAAGATAGCCATTCTCCTTGTATCTTTTTTTTTAACCTTAATTATGCTCTTTCAACTTGCATTTTTACTGTATTTGACTAGACAATGACAATCTAAGCACATTTCCACAAATGTGCAATTTCCATTGAAATTGAAAGTGCACTTGTAAATTTAAAGTTCAGCTTCTTGCTGATTATTTAATACTTTATTTCTGACATGGACTTAAAGGGTCCCACTTACTTGTGGAGCTGGGAATGAGTATACTGAGACCAAAATTTCTCTCTTATCATTATAAGAAAATACTCAATTACTGGGAAAAATACCATTAAAACTTACTTCTTGTTCTTTTATTTCAGTGACCTCTATGAAATAAGTTTTTCTTCCTAAGTTTTATGCCCTGTACTTTGAAAGACTCTGTGTAATTATTTAAGAGTAGATTAAAACATGACAGAATTTTTAGAAGAACATAGCTTATTAAGGTCATGTATTAAAAATAGTAGTTCAGAGTACTTATACATTCACACTAAAGTCTCTAGAATGGTTGCTTAAGAAAAAATGAGGTCTAAACCTTCTGGATTTTCTTGTAAATTATTTTGCTTATAAACCCAGACATTCTCTTCCATCATGACAGGACTGCCCTCTTTCCCGCCATCCTCTCCTTACTAGAACTTACTCAGTATAGGTTTAGAAATATCTATCAACACAAGAAATGTTTATTTTTAAATTAAATCTATAATAGCAACTGTCACTGGCTGTAACATGAAACTTAAAATATAGTTATTGTAGTCAGTCAATACACTGTAACTTTCCACATAAGACAGATTACTTCAGCGAAGTGTCCGAAGGTCCCTGGTTCCATCTATGAGGCGACTGCCTAACACATTCTAAGAAGAGCAGTCAGTTACTCAATAGGTATTTACTAATCATTTATTCCACATTAGGTTCCATTCATAGAAGACAGGCATGAAGTTCACATTTAACTGAGAATGGTGAGTAGGAGGAAAGAGATGATAAACATGACCTTGCAGGGTGATACACTTTATATAAAGTAAAATAGACAGGATGATGTGTTAAAGTTAGAAGACGTTGCAGTTATCAGTTGCTGCCCAACAAAGCAACCCATGCTTAGTGAGTTATAATGATGATAATCATTTATTTTGCTCACTAATTGCAATTTGGTCAGGACTTGACTGGGACAGCACATCCCTCCTCTACTCACATGGGGTGCGATTCCGTACGGGCTGTTAGCTGCTCCTCTCCACGTGGGCCTCTTCACTGCACAGCTTTGGATTCCTCACAGCATGGCAGCTGGGTCTATAAGCACGTGTTCCAAGAGGTGGGATGAGGAAGCTTCCAGCCTCTGATAGCTTGAGCCTGAAACCGAGAAAAGCCACATATACACTATGTTACATCAGCTAAGTAGTCAGGAGCCTGCCCAAATTCAAGGGAAAGGGGTTAGACCCACCTCTTGATGAGAGGAATGATAGATAACTTAATCTTAATGTGTTATAGAGGGTAGCTGAAGGAAATGGTCAGAAGAGAATTCTTTGACAAGCTGACATTTAGGCTGAGATCTGATGGGGGAAAAGGAGCCTGAGGATAAAGCTCATTTAATATTCATTCAATAATAGTTACTGAATACCTTTCACTGTCAGGGTACTTTTAAAGATATTAGATATAGAAGCATAAATAAGGTATTGTATTTGTTTGGAATGTTTTATTCAAATGACAGAGTAATATATATAAAAGAATAATGATAGGGCAACGTGGTAAATGCTCTAAAACATGAGTATGTGAGTATTGTAGGGTTACAGAGGAAGGAATTATTAAATCTGCCTGGAGATGTCAGAGATGACTTCTCACAGGAGGTGCTATCTATGAGCTGAATTTTAAAAGGTAAATCCATCAGACAGGTAAGAGAAAAAAAGAGAGGAATGTGGGAATTATAGGCAAGCTATGAGTATTTGCAGAGAATGAAGAGGCATGGGGAAAATGACAACTACAAGGAAATTAAAATGGCTTGGTTAGAGGCTCAATTGTGAAGTGTCTGAAGCTGAGGCTGAAAATGGAGAGTGTGGCTGGAGCATGAAGGGATTTCAGCATAGAGAGTGCACTATGCCTGCTGGAAAGCCATGGCTCAATCCTGAGGTTAATGGAGCCACAGCAGGTTGAGTTCTAGTTATGCTATGCCATTGGAATCAGTAGGGACCACAACCCTTGGAACCAAAATGACTGAGTTACTCTTCTGGTACCATGACTTTCTCAGTGTGACCTTGGGCAAATTACTTAATATCTCTCTTAGGTCAATTTGTTCCTCTGTGAGAAAGGAATAATCATAGTCCCTCTTCTCATTGGTTTATTGTGAGAATCTAAGGAAATCATTGCATGTGAAGTGTTTAGATAGAACAGCACTTGGCATGCAGTAAACCCTTGGTGCTGTTGTTATAACACAGTGCTAGTTTTCCTTCGTGAGACTTTGTTCCTCGCCCACCTCTTTCTCCTCCTCTGAGTTAAGGCAAAGGCTGCTGGAGGACCCACACTGCTGCCATATGGTCACCCCATGTTTCTAGAATTAAAATTTGCCATTGTAAAGAGTCAATTATAAATATAAATTAGAATATTTATCTATCTCCACCACATTTAACATAAACAAAGATATTGTTTTGCCCTTTAGAAAACCTTCTGGGATGAATTATATTCTTCCAAACACCAAGTCAATTTAAGCACAGCTGGTAAAATAGACAAATAGTAGTCAAAAAAGTCTTGTTCTTTTTTCCCTCACCCTGCCTTCCAAATACTTCTCCCTCAACCCATCCTTCCTTTTCTTCCTCCTCTGCCTCACTCCCCAGCTTGCCCCAGCCTCCTTCAATCTCTCCTCCCACATTTCCCTTTCTCATATCTAGTTAAAATAAATCTATTCATATCTTCAATTAAAAAAAAAAAGATGCTCACTGGCCCTGTAGTCATTTTCTAATTGACAGCAACTATTGTAACTTAAAGCTAAACTGTTCTCTTTCAGTTGCCAAGTGGCACTCTGAATGAGAAGAAATCCTGTCTTATGAAGGAAAATTACCAACTTTAAAGAAAAAAAAGGCATCAAAAAAATCCATTTCAGAGGCTTTCAGTCAAGATGGCAGAATAGACAGTCCCTAGCATCACTCTCTCCCACAAATCAACCAATTTACAACTATTAAAAAGCAATGGCAGCCAAGTCTTCCCCACCACTCGTGCTCCAAACACTTCCCATGGGAGGGTCCATACACAGGTCCCTTGTGAAGACTCATCAGCCTCATCAAAAAAATCCATTTCAGAGGCTTTCAGTCAAGATGGCAGAATAGACAGTCCCTAGCATCACTCTCTCCCACAAATCAACCAATTTACAACTATTAAAAAGCAATGGCAGCCAAGCTGAGGTCACCAGAGCTCAGGAGAAGAAAAGGAGAGACCTACAGAGTTTATGAAGGTGAGAGAAGCCACGATGAGAGAAAGAAAAAACTGCTCCAACCATTTCGGGCCATGGCTGCTTTAAGGCTGGAGCTGCTGAACTCATGGAGCAGAAGCCAGCAGAAGCAGCAGCTGTGCCCTTCAGATGGAGCTGCTTGGAGGCGGCAGGGGAGAAGAGGGCCTTGGTGGCCCCCAGGATGGCAAGACCACTAATAGAGTTCCCATGGACTCACACAGGAGTGAGGAGTCAGAACAACTGAAAAAAAAGAGCCACTCAGAGGCTGATGAGTCTTCACAAGGGACCAGTGTATGGACCCTCCCATGGGAAGTGTTTGGAGCACGAGTGGTGGGGAAGACAGGCCCACCAGGGGAACACTGGGACACAGCAAGGACAGCTGATCTGCACCCCAATCATTGCAGAACCACTCAGAGGAGATGGCCTGGAATGTAGAATTGCAAGGGGTGCAGTTTGATAAAAAGACTCAGGCCCAGATCAGAGTTTCTATACAACTCAGGTGCATCAGATCAGATCCAGAAGTGCCTATAAAGTCAACTATTGTAACCTGAGCTGCACAAAAAGGCTTCCCCAGGGAATGAGCAACAAAGCAGCAATTTAGCTCAACCACAGAGCTCAAGTACTGGTCCCCACAGGAAGTTCCCCCATTTTAAAAGTAAGCAAAGGACAAAAAATTAGCTCCAGTGCAGAGTTTAAGTGATGGGAACAGCAAATAATCCAACACAGAACTGAAAGAAAAAACAAAGTACTCACAACCAGAGACAAAGTTTGATAACTAGTAAAGATCTCATTTCACCAAAGAATACCTATAACACCTAGAAGGACTGGAAGTCCTGTGGGCTACAAAGCCAGGAAGAGGGGAGGGCCGGGGGCCTCAGCCATGCCCCCCCACACCCACAACCAGTCCTGAGGATGGGGGCCTTGGGCCTCGGCCACACCCCCGACAAGTGCAACCACCCCAGTGACGACGACTGAGCTGCCTCAGGAGGCACCCTGGGCTTACCCAAGTCAGAACAGTGGGGGGCCGAGGGCCTCGTCCAAGCCTCACCCTGCACAAGCATCCAGCCCAGAGACACCACTGAGTGGCTGCAGGAGGTGCCCTGGGCTCAACTGAGCCATGGCAGTGAGGGACTGAAGGTCTCAACCATACCCCGCCCCCCGCTCAACCAGTCCAGTGATGACCAGCAAGCTTCAGCAAGAAGGGCCCCAGGTACCTGAACTGGGGTGGCGGGGGGGAGGGGGCTATTGCCACAGCCCCTTGACATGTACACCGAGCCCAGCAATAACCAAGCCACTGCTGGAAGCCCCCTGGTCTCCCCTGTGGGAATGTGGGGGTGCCACAGGCCTCAATCCCACCCCTCCTCCTTCCTTCTTCTTCCATCCCATTTCCTTCCCCTTTCGCCTCTCCCTCTCCCTCCCAACTGCTCCACAACAACATCATAGAATGTAAAAAATAATACTAATAAAATAAAGGAAAAAATATCCATTTCAACCTAACCATTTCAAAGAAATGCTGATTGCTAGGCTAAACTTGTGGCTAGCTTGCTGTTCATGATTAGTAACCAGAAAGGACCATGAAGGAGTCCATGATTTTTCTTTATTAACACCCTGCAGTACACTGCTGTGCTCAGGTGGGTGGGACTCTTGCTGGAGGTGATGTTCCCAGGCCATGGCATACATCAGAGCTTCTCTTCTGAGGGCTGTGGCTTTTTGTTGTTGCTCTGTGTTTTGCACGTGTGCACACATGCACGCAGTTTCTCAGTCTCCAAGAGCCCAGTGCCTCCTGACCCTCGCAGTAGCTGGTTAGGACGGTTAGCTAGTAGCAGCTGCTTTGTAGAGTGCACAATGTGTAGCAGTCAGCAGGAAACAAATGGTGCTGGGAGGAGAAAAGGCATCAAAAGCCAGTACCATTAGTATGGAGATTCAAAACACCAATTTCTACTTTTCATTTTGAAATCAGAGGCTCTATATGGTGTTATCATTGTTATTTAACATCTATCGAATGCCAACTGTGAAACAGGCTCTGAATAGAATATCAGGAAGCTACAGTCTCTGCCCAGTGGGTCAGCGACTTAAATAAGACAAACAAGGCCATGAGCAAATGTGGGGTTGGGGGGGGCGGGTGTCTCACACTGAGAGAAGGGAGTGGAAACTGATTTCTCTTTTCTGCATTAGTCCTGGGCTTTCCAGGCTATTCTCCTAGCACCCTCTATCAGTCACCTTGGTGGTCTGTGCATGCTCTCCAACATCACTCCTTGCCCATCAGCCACAACGAGCAAGTGCTTCAGAGGAAAGTGGAACTGTTCAGTGCTGCTGACTGTTGAAGTGCTGATGTCAGCTTTCTAGGGAAGACATTCTGTATTGATAAGTGTCAAGACCCAAAGAACAAATTCAATTCTAGGCAAGCCCAAATTTGACTTTCCAGATAATGGCACAACACCCAACTCACTGAAGAATGTGCAGATGGAGCCTCATTATAAGAGTGTTGGTGTTTAATAATCTTGAGAAGATTCAAAGGCAGTCTACTCATTGCTCGCCATTAGCCATTTTGGAAATTTTTGTTGTTGTTTGTCTTTAGTTAAATCTCCCTTCACGTTTGATTTGTGTGCTTGAATTTGAGATACATGTTCCAGCAGAAATAGCACATTTATTTAATGCAAAGCAAACTGACTCATATTTATTATTTAGATCAATAAAAGGACACCCTATATTCTCTTTGCCAAAGGGCACAAGTACATTTTTTAAAACACTGGAGTCAGCAGCATTACAAAAATCCTATTTCAAAAGCAATTCCCTCAAAATACCCCCTCTCAAGGATCACCAGTTTGGAAAGTTATGCCCTAGGCTGTGCAAGTCACTTGGCTGAGACTCTATCAATCAAAATTGAATGGGAATTTCATAAGCAAATGCAAATGTGAGATATAAAATAGAGATAGTTGTTTGAATGTGGATATTTAATACTTTCCAGAAATGAGGAAACTAGGTTATATCTTGAAACACAGATTTCCAAGCTTTCATCTGTAGAAATAAGGGGTTTCCCAAGGCTTGTCCATAAATTCCTGATGGTGGTGGTGGTGGTGGAGGTGAGAAGCTGCAATCTGTGCTAAATGACCAGCTCTGCCCTATAACTTTGCTGGGTCTGCATAGGTCACAGCCTTCATTTTAACTACTATGGCATTTAATATACCTATATTCATCTCAAAATCTTGTCCTCCCTTATCTTTCATTGTTTTCTTTTGTTTTGGTTTCTTCATTCTTCCTTGGATGTATCTCATTATGTGGATAACTTCAGAAAGTAATACATAAAACAAACAAACAAAAATTACATATAGCAAAAAAAATTACCCTAATTACTGCAATTGTCAATGAAATGCACATGTGTCAAGATGTTCACACTGTGAGAGGCATGCAGGATTCAAAACTACAAGAGAATAGCATATTCGTGTCTTTCAGCTTATGCTCTGCTAAGGCTAGGTCTATTTAGTGGGATTACCTCACTATTAACATTGTTGCCTCTCCCTATGTTTTCCTTTGTTTTTTGTTTATGTACAGTGGATTTTAAAAGAAATTTCTTTAGTATTCAGAACAATCTTAAACTTACAGAGAAGTTCATTTATAGTACAATTTTTTTTCTTGACTTTTTTGAGTAAGTTGACCACATGATGACACTCCATCATCCTAGTACATTAGTGTGTGTTTCATACAAGCCAAGGAGTTCTTCTATGTAACCATAATATGCCATCAACATCAAGAAATTGTGGTAGCATTATATTTTAGCCTCTGTGAGTACCACAATTTCCCCATATGGTCAATTAAAATAACTTCTGGTTGGAAAACCTAACTTATAGAAGGATATAGAAACCTCTGACCAGTCAATAATAAAAATCATCAAAATTCACTGTAGCTGGAGTCACAAAATAAAATTTGGGCAAGGATTGAAAATCTATTTCATATGAACTAGTGAAAAAAAATTAGTCTAAATATAAAAAAAAACAACTTGATTCTAGGCACTGGCTTCACATATATTGGTCATTTTTTTCATACTTTATAGGCACTATAGAAGCTTTAATTGGATTTGAGTATTTTTGTCTATTTTCTGAGATTTTCAATCATCTTTTCGTCAATTATTTCTGCATTGCTTGTTTTGCTAATGATTCTGTGTTGTAAAATTTTGTCTTTGATTCAGTGGCTTTAAATTAGTAGACCTCAAATGAGGGCAGTTTTACACCCTCAGGTTTACAAAGTCTGAAGTCATCTTTGGTTGTCACTACTCGGGGGTGGGCTGCTACTTGCATCTAGTGGGTAGAGATCAGAGATGCTACTAAATATCCTTTAATGCATGGGACAGTCCTCCACAACAGAAAATTATCCAGTCCATAATGTCGATAGTGCTGAGGTTGAGAAATCTTACTCTAAAGCAAATTGGTTCAAACTACAGATTTTTTCAAACTCAATTCAATATATTGATAACCTAAATCCCTCTAGGGTACATACAGTTTCACATGAATTTTACTGCTTTGTAAATTATTATTAAGAAAGAAATACTGAGAGTTCAGTTTCCACAGAGCTTATGCTGGCCAGGCCTGAGAATTCACAGGTGGTGCTTATGTGAGAGAGCAGGAATCTGCAGCTGGTTGCAGTAAGACTTGGTAGGATTTACATCTATTTTTGGTCTAAGTAAAAAAAATAGTGTAGATATTTGAATCAAGAGTGAAGACAATCCTCAAAAGTAGACTGTGCTTCTACCTAGGAACTTTCCAAATTTGTCCATGCACAGAAGGCGAGAGAATGGAACAGGTTTAGGCATTGAGAAATTGTCACTCACACCTATAAAGTATATCAAACTGTTATGCTTCTGTAAAGACAAAGACCCCTAATACCCAGAACAAATATTTCCCCATGAAGTGGTTACCATTAGCAACTACATCTGGTTGCTAGGCAAGTTCAGGTCAGTTCTGGGAGTGAGTGAGCAGTCTGCAGTAACAAGAGGCATGGAAAAGAATGATGCACAGGTCCTCATGACCTGTGAGGCATACCCAGGTAGTCATGCGTTTGTTACAGCACAGGTGAGAGGAATAGGCTTTTTAGAGGTTTCCATTTGATTGCACCAGTCACCCATGCTTTCAATTATAAGCTGGCTTTAAGGACATCAAAATTTGTTTTTACACAGAGTCTTTTGTTTGATGAAACTAAATTTGAATGCTGAATTTAAAGCAATAATGAAAAACAATTTTTCATTTATCAAATAGCTAAGATATGTTTTTTTTAAATATGGAAAAGCTTGAGAAGTTACAATTTTCTGGCACTCAAATAGCTAAAATCTTAAATTTCTCTCTTTGGATTTCAGGTACATAGAACTGGATTAATTATAAGTGTCTGGCATACTATCATCATTGACTCATATATGACCTGCTTGCACTTTATTAGATATGATAATTACTTTTATTAATGTAATAAGCATCCAAGAACCTACCATATAAAAAAAGGTAGGACCTGACAATAACCTACATTTTACCATATAGTTGCCCCTAATCCTATTCGTCTCCTTCTGTGCCCACTACTACCCCCCAAAACTGTCATCTTGAATCTTGTCTTTGTCATTTTCCCACTTTCTCTTTTACATAGTGTTGTATTTCTTTGCTTTTACTTTCCTAAGAACAGAACAGAATATTTTATTTTAGTTTTTTTTTTTTTTTTGTCTTTTGTCTTTTTTCCGTGTCCGGCAACGGATCGCAACCCTCAGTGTTGCCCCTGTACCGGACCGGGGACCGGCAACGGGATTGCAACCCTCGGTGTTGCTCCCGCGCCTCGCTCAGCCAGTGAACGGGAGCCGGTCTGTATGTGGGATCCGAACCCTCGGACGGGAGCGCCAGCCGCGCTTCCCAAGCGGCGCACTATCCAGTGCGCCACCGGGCCGGCCCCTATTTTAGTTGTTTTTAGCTTTATACACAGGGTGTCATGCTTTGTTGCAGTAGTTCATTCTTTTGGCTTGTACTGATATGCATTTGGGTTGTTTCCAGGTTCGTACTATTGCGAACGGTGCAGCTATGAACATTCTCATGCATACCTACTGTGGAATATGGGCAAGGTACTATCTGTATACTTGGAAGTAGAGTTGCTAGGTTCTAGGGATATGAATACCCATCTTTGGGATATACTCATAACAACATTCTGTTTTACAAAGTGGTTTCACCAATTTACAGGTCAATGAGAAATGTATGGGAGATCCTGTGGATCCAAAATTTCTCCAGTGTGGTATTACCAAAGTTACGTTTGCCAGTTAAATAGGCTCAAAATAGAATTTTATTGTGGTCTTGAATAGAAATGGGCATAATGGGCATTCTTGCCTCATGTCTGATTATAAAGGCAATATTTCTAACATTTCCTCATTTAAGATGATGTTTGAAGAGGTTTTCTGTTTGTTTTTATTTTTAGTATAGATACTCTAGTTAAGGAATTTTCCTTTCTCTTTCTAATTAATAAGAGGTGTTTATTTTTATCGTAAATAAGTGGGTTTAATTTTATAAAATGCCTTTCCTGCATATATGGAGATGATGATATGTTTTTCTAATAATAGATCAGCTTTCGTATCTTGGATATACCCAATGTGAATTACATTAACTCTTATATACCTTGTTTGATTTTATTGTCTAAAAATTTGTTGAGTGTTTTTATACCTGTTATTCATGAATCAAATTGGCCTATAATTTTCTTTTCTGTAATGTCTTTGCTTGGTTTTGATATCAAAGTTAACCTGATTTGTAAAATTAATTAGGCAGTATTCTTTCTCTTATCTTTCATCTGCAAGATTTTATAAAAAATTGAGATAATCTTGCCACTGAAAGTCTGCCAAAACTTTTCTCCAACATCATCTAGTCCTGGAGGGTTTTTTTTTGTTTGGAAAGAAGTTTAGCCACTGCTTCAAGTAGTTATGGAATAACTGAAGATATTATTTTTTCTTGAGTTAGTTTTAGTAAGTTATGTTTTTCTAGAAATCTTACTATTTCATCTAAGTTTCCAAAATTGTTAGCATAACTTTCCAATATGAATTGTATTTCAGTGTAACCCTATTAGATAAGAGAACATTTATTTTCTGATGATTTTCAATTAATACATGTAGAAGAAATAATAGAATTAGAAAGACAACATATTGGTAGCTAATAATGAAATAATTGTTTTAAGAAAAAAAAATTTGATGGTTGAAAGCATTAGATTAAAAATTAAGAGAATTTAGAGATGTAGGAATTAGGCTGTCATGACATTGTGTGCCTGCTTATTAGATCCAACATAAGCCATACATGACACTTATAAAGTGATCTTGACAAAAAAAATTAACTCTAACCTAAGCAATCCTGTAGAGCTAACCTATATTTATGGAAAACAGAGATAGAGTGGCAAGTTAAATGACGTCATAAGAAAGTAAACAAATGAATTCAGAATCTGGGAAATTCTAAAGGGACACTGACTTAATTTCTGCAAATAGCCACCTCAAAAGTAAGGTGGGGGGCGGATCTAGATTAAAAGAGTTTTTAGAGACATAGCCCCCCAAATATAATGTGTGGTTTAAGTTTGGATCCTAATTTGAAAAAAAGGGACACTGACTTAATTTCTGCAAATAGCCACCTCAAAAGTAAGGTGGGGGGCGGATCTAGATTAAAAGAGGTTTTAGAGACATAGCCCCCCAAATATAATGTGTGGTTTAAGTTTGGATCCTAATTTGAAAAAAAACAATTTTGAAAGAGAATTTTTTAGAAGATTATATGATGTTGATTGCAGAATAGAAGTTAGATGGTACCAAGGGATTTTTGGCAATTTTTCTATGTGTGATAATGATATGATGATATTATAATGATGTTAAATGATGTTTATATAATTTTAGAGATGTTTACTGAAGTATGTGGGGGTAAAATGACATTATATCTGAAATGTTCTTTAAAGGTAGTCTACTAAGGATAAAATAATAAAATAAAATAATGAGGGGGATGATAAGTTAAATTTGAATATTCTGCGTAGAATGTTTTATTATGACATTCTCTCTACTTTTGAGAATGTTTATATTTTTAAAATATAAATTTACATTTTAAATTCATTATATTTAATATATAAAACAACTTATATTTTGAAAATATTGAAATATAGTTGTTATAATGTTCTCCATAATCTCTCCTTTGTCTATAATTATGTTACTCATATTCTCATTTTTGGGTATTTGTGACTACATTTCCCTTAAAACACCTTTTATTGTATTCTGCGGCTTGATGAATAAAATATTTAGCAATATCTTATTTTATTGTTTCTATTTATTGTCTTCATATTAGCTCACAACTTAATTGTTACGAACTGTACATACCCATTAGTGCTCTCTCTGTCTACGCACTCAATTGTCCAGAACTCTCTATATGTAAATTATATCAAATTTCTTAATGTGATGTTCAGACTTTCTATATTCTCAGTGATGTCATATATACTTGAACTATTTGACATCCAAGAGAATTGTGTTGATATCATCTTGGTATTACTATGATGGTATTTATAAATACTCTGCAAATTCATGTTTCTTCATATGTATTAAAGGCTACTTTATTGGCTGTAAACACATTTAAAATTGCTATATCTTTTAGGTGAATGGAAATTTTATGACGATGCCATCATTCTCTGCAGGCCTAATAATTATTTTTGTTCAAAATTATTTTATCTCATATTAATTAGATTGTAGTAGCTTTATTTAGATTAGTGTTCATCTGATATGATATGGTATTTTCTACCTTTTCCTTTAGAGTCGTTAGGCTTTAAGTATGATTCATGTAAAAGCTCTTTTGGGTAAGTTTAGTTCTTGATATTTATTATCATTTTTACAACAATTAACCAACCTTTTGGGCTTGGGTGCCTAAGTTTGTTGGTCTCCACTTATCTTTTTTTTTTTTTTTTTTTTTTTTTTAGCTGCTTTAAGCACTGAGTTTCTGCCCTGCTCTGATTTCATTTTTGAGGACAGCTGGGTTAGAGATCTGAGTCCACACAGGTGTGTGTGTCACCAAGCACGTCTTTGCTTTAACCTAAGGACAGAGGAGAAGCAAGTGACAAACTCCAGCGATTCTTTTGTTATTAACCCCCACAGCCTTGCGTTGCTGCCTCTTGCCACAGGTCAGAGCCGTAACCTTTCAACACTAGGTCAAAACAACTTCTTCACCCCACAGATTTCTCATGGTTGTGTTCTGTGTCTTGGTGTGTTCTTCAACTTCATCTTAATGGAGAAAGGCAGCTATTCTGCTACGTTGGTATCTTGGCATATTATAAAAAAATATGTTCAGCCTCACTAGGGACCAAGGAAATAAACTTAAAAAGTAACAAAGCAACATTTAAATCTACCTCATTGGCAAGCACTCTTTAAAAATGTTAATTTCCAAATGTAACAAAGATTTGACTAAACGGATATTCTCACACACTGCTGATGAGGTTTAAGAAAGCATCACCTATTTGTAATATGTATGTATTAAAAACGTTGTAGTGCCATATGTCCTTTGATACAGTGACTCCATATTTGCATTTAATCACAAAAATATCTATTGCTTTACTGTTTTTGATAATTAAAAATTGAAAGCAACTTAAAATTTTAACACTGGGTGATTTATTGCCTATTTATGCTGTGTCCAGAAAGTGGAGTTCTTTGCAGCCACCTGCATGGATTTTTATTTTTAAAATGTCATATAAAATAAGGTATACTAAAATATTAGTACTTTATACGGTGGTGATGGAATTATGAACAATTTTAATTTTTTTCTCTTTACTCAGTTGAGTTTTCTGAATATTATCTAATGAATATGCATGATTGTATTATTTTAACAAATTACCTCATGGATATCACTTTCTCTTAAAGCTCTTCTACCCACAGACAATAGAACTAATATAATCAAGTACTTGAGTTAAAATTCTAGTGGATTATCCCTCCAGTATCTTTTGCATTTGAACTGATACCTTATTGTCCTGACAAAAGAAAAAACTCTGAAAATGTTAGACATATCAGGAGCTGTCAGGAAATATAATAATCCTAACATCCCTTAATCATTTCATACTTCATGTGCCATCTATCAAGGTTTGTTCCATCTGGATATCTCTCTCTGTCTCTCTCTTTCAAGATATGTGTACATGTACACACACACACACACACACACACACACAGATGCACATATCCTGAGACCCTCTGGCTGTTAACTTGGCAGAGGGTGTCAGAATGCAGTACTGCTCAGATAAACATTGGCACACAAGTCCTACATGATTCCTGTCATAACAGTCTTATAAATTAAGCACACCTAACCCAGGAATCGGGCATTGGGTCATTTCCCCTCTTTTGTCTTGGAGCAGTGGGTCTTAAATAGGATTGTTTAGATCGCCTTAATAAGTCTGTGGAGCATCAAGATGTCACAAACAACTAAAATTACAGGTTAACTAATAAGTTTGGGCTATAACAACACTGTTTTATCCTCTACCTTAAATATATCTGTCTCCTTTACTAAGAATTTTGCTTAAAAAAAGGCAGACTGGGACAATATGGGAAGAAAGAATCTAGATTAACTGATCCAATTAGTCAGCTGCCATCTTTATGGTATATCTACTACAGACAGCTGCAAAATATTTTGTTTTCCTTTTCATGGAAATATAGCTGAGTCCTAACCTAGAGAGCCAGTAAAATCATTAAATGAGAAATATGAGGGATCCAGAAAAGTGCACCTATCCAGGATTCTTCCTCATCAGGCCATGATTATTTCTGGATGCAGTGATGGCAGTGAATGCCTTAGGACCACCCTGTAGCTAGTCTTTTTACCCTGCACTTTACAAGCCAGCACCTTTACAAGCCAGCCAGAGTTATCCTTTGGAAATGCAACTGTGATAATGTCATTCCTCAGTTTAAAATCCTTTAATGACCACCTGTTGCCTTAGGAGGAAATACAAATTGCTTAATTTGTCTTACAAAACTTGGCCCCCATGATTTGACTTCTGCCTGTATCTCCACTGTCACTTTACTCCATTCTGCCCTTATCAGCTCCTTAATTACATCCAAGGTACACCCTGCTCACTCAAGTCCTGATGCTCACTTCCCTGACTGGTGATGGCCAGTGTGATAAGAGCTATAATCAAGGTACGTATCAGGGTATAGGAGTACAGAGAAGGGAGATAAGTGACTGTTCTCAGCATAGAGATCTGAGAGAAGCATCAGAAACCAGGAAACACTTGACAGGCTCATAAGTGTTGGAGTGAGCAGGACTGAAGCCATGTTGGGACCTAAAGCTGCACGGGCTGTAAAAGATTTTAAAAGGACCCAGTTGTTGTTGTTGTTGTTGCTGTTATTGTTTTGGCATGCATTTCCCTGAGTTTGCTCTTTTCCCATAGTTATTTGACATGTTGAACCTTGGTTATGGGACAAGATGACATTATTTACATGAATGTAAAGTTGTTTTTTAGTCAGTCTAGAGCTGCAGACTTGCTATAAGACTATCCAGACCCTGAGAAACCACGGAAGACATCAGTAAGGCTATGCTGATAGCACTCTGAATCAGACCCTAAAATAAGAGCAAGGATGGGAACAGAAAGCAGACAGAGCCTTGGCTAGGCCTTACACCTGGCTCCTCGCACAGAGCCCCCGTGGCTCATGTCCCCCTCCCTGCTGCTTTTTATTTCCCACATTCCATTTCCTCAGTCCCCTCTTTACAGACCCCTCAGTAAATGTGAGTCTTGGAGATGGCTTTAATCTGGCTATCCTTCAGGTTTACCAAAGATGGGTTAGCATAAAATCTCTCCTCAGGTTATTTGTATTCCTGAATAAAAGCTGACTTCCACTATCACCCACATTTGACTTTTGGGTTGTTTGGGGCGAGTCCAGCTTGGGTTCAGTAACAGATTTTGGGGAGCCTCAGCCAGGAACTGAATGACTCCCTGTATCAATAAGGGTCCTGTAAATATTGTTCAGTGCCAACATTTTTATTTAAAGATTCACATACTGGAAATTAAATAACATGCATTACAAAGTTCTTTTTTATATAACATAGGAATTAGGGTCAGAGCAGTGGTGGATACTTTCATCCCCTCAACATTTATTTAAGAAGTACTTACCAAGTGCTGCTAATATGCCAGATGCTATTTTAGATCCTGGGAATATAAGGTAATATTGAACAAGAAGAAGTCCCTGATCGGACAGATCTAACATTCTAGGATAGAGACAACCAATAAACAAAGAAACAAATAGATATAGCATAAGTCAAGTAGTGAAATTGTTATGAAGAGAAGTGAAACAGGGTAACAGACGTAATAAGACAGTGTGTGAAAAGGGCTGTTATTTTAGACAGGGTGTCAGGGAAGGTATCTCCGAGAGGGTGCATTGAAGGGAGACCAAATGAAGAGAAGGGTGGAGCCATGAAGTTATCTGTGCAGAGTCTTCAAGGCCTGAGAACTTTTACCTCTCCTGAGGCTGATCACACTTGGCTGGCTGAAGAGCAAAGAGAACAGGGAGTGAAAGGGAGAGACCGAGGTTGGGGAGGTAGCTGGGGTCAGATTCTCTAGGGCTGTGTAGTTCTTGGTAGATTTTATCCTAAAGATGGTGGAAAGCCAATGGAGAATTTTAAGAAGGGGTGTATCTTGATCTGACTCATCTGTGAGTACAGATTACAAATGGCAGACCTGGTGCTAGAACTAAAGTGAGTGTATATCTAGGTTTTCCAGGAGCAGTCCTGCTTTACACAGATTGTCCTGGCCTAATTGGTAACAGCACCTCCTTTCACTTTCAGTGGTGCCCTAGTATGGCCTATGAATTATATAACCACCCCAACGAGGACCTAAGTTTCTCCTGTCCCTGGCTCCTGATTTTTCTGCTACCATCATGCAATGCATCTTAACCTATTCAGCACCAAAATTTCAGTCTATTGGGAGATTATCCCTTTTTTTTTTTTTTTTTTTTTTTTTGTGAGATAATTCATTTCTAAGTATACAATATAGAATTATAAAGGTATGCTTTCTATAAAATAGAACTTTTGGCTAATTTGATGGAATGTGTCTATTCTGGAAAGTGAAAGATAGTCACTGTGAGCAGTGTATGGACTCCACATAGATCTTGATCAGACACTTTACCTACCCTCATGTCTTCTTTAACAGAGGCTTTGGCCAGGTGGAATAAGTCTTAAACAAATCATGGTTACAGTCTGCAGAGAGGGAATACCTGTCTGCTCCTGAATGCAGAGACCACATCGAATGCATTGTTTTTCCTTCAGATCCAGGCACATTGCCAGGCACAGAGCAGACCTTCACTCAGTATTTTTTAATAAATGGTTGAACAACTTAAATGATGTCTTATCCTGGAGTTTAAGGATACTGAATAAGATTTCAACATCAATCTTATTAGGTTGACGTAGTATATTTACTAGAGGGTTAACTATAACAAAATTTATTGAATTCTATCATTTTAACGGAATGTGACTTATGTAAGCTTTTTTATACTTGGTGTCTTTTCTCCTTAAATGTGATTAATCTTTCAGTTTATAATTGATAATAGTTAATAAACCACACTTCCCAGACATACAGGTAACTGTTATAATTCTAAAATTACTTAGAGATGGCATTTTGTTTATGGGAAATTATTACGACACTGTAATTTCTATCCTGATTGTTACATGTGTGTATCCGCATTTAATGATTGACCATATCAAATGGAATAGTAGTATATGGAGGTATCTAAACGGTACTTTATTACATGTGTGGTAAAAAATTTAGTCAAACGTGAAACATTATAACCTAGTGTGGGTTTTTACAGATAGTCTCTAAAATACAATTGTGTTCCCTTACAATCCCTGGCTTTTCTTGGATTACAGACTTTCCTCTGTGTCTTCTGGAAGGAAAAGGGGCTCCTCAGATGAGGTCCTCGAAGTATTACAGGACCAGTTTCAACTTAACACCCTGCTAGTTTTCTCTCTGCTTCACTAGTTTTTAATGTCACTGACACTTGTTCAGGATGAAACATGTCTCTTTGCAAAGACTCTTGGGATAAATAGAACAACAACACAACAGCCTGGGCTAATTCAACCTTCTTCATAACCTCCCCAACTCAAGCTAATTAGCCACAACCCTGGATTTAGAGAATTTTCTGGAATGATTGTCCTCTTGATAAAACAAAGACTTTTTTCCCAGTGCATATTTTAAGGTCCAGGTCTCAGGTTAGGGGCAGTGGCCATTCTGCCACCCCCTCCCACAGACATTTTTACACAGAAAAATGCTTTCCAGCGCTCAGGGCTTCCTATTTTGTTGATAGTATAATGTGTTTTTCTGTGTTTCCAAATAGAATAAATCAGTTTTGTGAAAATAGATGGAGCTCTTGGTGTCCAGTCGACTCTCTGTGGCTGCTTTGGGGCATGACGGGAGAGCTCCAAGCCCACATGCTCAAGCTGGAAGCCCTGGGTTTGAGCTTGATCCTCCACCTCGCTGGCTGTGTGGCCTTGAATGAGCTGTCTGAGCTCTCCAATGGTGTCAATCTCCTCATTTCTAAAATAAAAGGATTGCAATGGATGATCTGTAAGGTCCTCTCTAGCTCTAAAATTTTTTTGATGCTCTATTTATTTTAGAAATAGAGGTCTTTCTTGTGGCTTATTTCTGACCTGGTGCTTTAAACCTTTCTGCCTTGCAGCTGATTCTCTATAAAGTTAAATGTTCATTCTCGCGTATGCCATGGTTTATTAGAAATGACTGTCAGGAAATGTGGAGAATCCTATATTTAACATCTCAGAATTGGATACTAGTTTGATATAAATAGCAAGTTGTTATCTGAGTAGATTACAATGGATTTACTATCAAGCAAATTAAATCACTGGGGACAGATGTGTTTTTAGAATTGTCTGAGACAATCAATCTGTAAGTAGAACATTTTTGGTACCTGCCAAGCTGTCCTGTATAATTCAAAGATATGTCACCCAAGCACTTCCTTTTCTGTGGCCAATAGAGAGTGTTAGCAGGAAAGGAGTGATCACAGAGGGGGCGAGTGTATGCTAATCTAAATTGTATACTGCCAGCTTTTTGAAAATATGGAACATTTGGAAGAATAAGCAAGAGTGAGTTGAAAAGTTAAACAGGAAGCAACATGATGGATAACAAAAGATGCATGAAGGGAAGGAGGGAGAAAGAAATAAGTTAAAGTTAATACTGTGTGGCCAAGGAAGTGTCTGAATTTTATACCAAGAGAAAAGGGGAGGAAATTATGGAAGAAGGGTAATGACCAAAGTCATGAGCGAGAAAGATGATCTGAACCCACTAAAATGGAAGAAAAATGGTGAGGCAGAGGTGGCCAGTGATGAAAATGTGGTAATGAACAGAGGTGTATGAGGGATTTGAAATATGTAAATCTATATGTATGTTGAGCAGTCAATGGAAAAACAGTGAGATTTGAGTAATTACGATGACTGGCAATATTGAGGTCTTTACATTAAAGACACAGAAAATCTTGTCCAAGTAGGACCCTCTTTGTTCATTGTCCCAGAGAAAAAGACTCTATCCCTAACCAGAGCCAGCTCCGAGA
Source organism: Galeopterus variegatus (assembly GCF_000696425.1). Taxonomy (NCBI): domain Eukaryota; kingdom Metazoa; phylum Chordata; class Mammalia; order Dermoptera; family Cynocephalidae; genus Galeopterus; species Galeopterus variegatus. The sequence continues at coordinate 376,533 of NW_007727077.1, read as the reverse complement.
GAGTATGTTTGATAGATCAGGAGTTAGCAAACTTACTCTGTGAGGACCGGATAGTAAATATTTTAGGCTTTACCGGTTGTATTAGTTTCTTATTGCTGCTGTAATAAATCACCATAAACTTAGTAGCTGAAAACAATACTAATTTATTATCTTACAGTTCTGGAAGTGAGAAGTTCTAGAATCAAGACGTTGGCAGGCCTGTGCTCCTTCTGGATGTCGTAGGAGAAAATCCATCACTTGTCTTTTCCAACTTCTAGACCATCTGCATTCCTTGGACTGTGGCTCCTTCTTTCATCTACAAAGACAGCAGCATAGTGTCTTCAAATCTCTCTCCTTCTGTGACCCTGCCATTGGGTCCACTCAGATAATCCAGGATAATCTTCTTATCTCAAAATTCTCAACTTAATTACTTTTGCAAAGTCTCTTTGGCCATTTAAGTTAGTATATTCACAGATTCTGGGAATTAGGACATGGACATCTCTGGGGGCTATTATTTCTGTCTACCACATGGGCCCTTTGGTCTCTTGTTGCAACTACCCAATTCTGCCTTCGTAGAGGAAAAACAGCCATAGGCTATATGTAAGTCAGTGGGAGTGGCTGTATCCCAATAAATCTGTATTTACGAAAATAAACCATGAGCTAGATTTGTTTCCTGGGCTACAGTTTGCCAACCACCAGGGTGGATTAACACAAAACAAAACAAAACTAACAAAAAAATGCCACCATAAGTATTTCAAGCAGGAACAAATTTAATCCAGAGAATTAGAGGCTAGCACAAGCATTAGAAGGGCTAAAAGGAATGAAAAGAAGAGAGGGATCTGTGGGCTTTCAGAATAACCCAGGAAATCACATGGCCTTGGCTGTCTGCAGCATAGGCCTGAGTGATTTTCAGGAGGAAGCCCTGGACGCTCTGCCTTCATGTATGCACATGCCTTCAGCTACTGGTAAAGGTAAAGGTCTGCCCTTCTTTTCTGCCTTCCAAATCTCATGTAAGTGCCTCTTACGGTGGAAGGTAACGAAAGGCCTTCTGGTAGGGAAGTCCGGGAATGTAAAGTCCTGGACTTTAGCTCCTTCATGGGAGAGCTTAGAAAGGTTTGAATGGTCTTCAGCATTAACAGATAATATGTGGCAAAAATGATGAAATATGGTTAAAAAATTTTGAAATGAGCATGAAGAGAAGCCGTGAAATGGCAGATACACCAGAGAAATAATATTTTTGAAAGACGTGGGATTCTTTAGGCCAGAATGTATTTCCCAGTTCTACAGTTTGGCTGATTATAAGTTACAAGTGTGTGACTATGTCTGTTTTTGTTTGGTTTTTGTTTTCACCAAATGGATGCCTGTAGCCTGCTGTTATGGCTTTGGGATAAGTCATGGGTGGCTTCCAATCCTGCCTCCACCTCTTTCAATCTATGTGACCTTGGACAAATCACCTTAACTTTCTTTGCCTTACCTTCCTCAGGTCTCTCATCAGTAAAATATTTGTGATAGTATCTAAATATGAGTTGAATAGGAAGAGAATGAGATAATATATATAAAGTGCCTGGTATAAAGCTGATGCTAGATCAATACTATTCACCCTTCAATACTAGGTTCTGAGACAAATATCTGAGACCATTTTAAGTAAGGGATGGGTTAGTCACTACCTGTTCTTACTGGGAAAAATTTCTGATTTGTCCAAGAACAGATCTGACACCAACTTTATCCATACTAGGTTCTGAGACAAATATCTGAGACCATTTTAAGTAAGGGATGGGTTAGTCACCACCTGTTCTTACTGGGAAAAATTTCTGATTTGTCCAAGAACAGATCTGACACCAACTTTATCAAGCAAATGTATCAGCTCTGTGGCTGTCACTGGTGATGATGTAAGGAGCAGCCCTTTTCCACCTGCCCCTGTATCTTGGCTATGGAAAAGGAATGGCCACTAACACTTAGATGCTTTCAGAAGTTCTGGTGAAGAAGCTTCCACTTTTTTTTTCTGTTTCCTCCACTGATTCCCCTTTCTGCGGCCTTCTCTTACTCATTTCACCACAATGTATCTCTTTTCAGGCACAATAGCTCACCTGTTTCTGAGGTCTGTCTATATTAGTCAGGGTTCTCCAGAGAAACAGAACCGATAGGAGATATATGTGATTGTGTGTGTGTGTGTATGAGGTTTATCATAAGGGGTTGGCTCATGTGATTATGGAGGTTGACAAGTCCCACCATCTACTGTCTATAAGAAGGCCCAGGAAAGCTGATGTAAATGCCAGACCGAGTCTGAAGGTCTGAAAACCAGGATAGCAGATGGTGTAATTCCTAGTCCAAGAGCAGAAGACCAATGAATCAGCTCAAGCAATGAGGCAGAGAGACAATTCAACTATCTTCCACCTTTTTGTTCTATTTGGGCTCTCAGCAGGTTGAATGATGCCAGCTCACATTGGACAGGACAATCTGCTTTACTTGGTGCATGAATTCAATTGCTAATGTCTTCCAGAAACACCCTCACAGAAACACCCAGAAATAATGTTTAACCATATATCTGAGCTTCCTGTATCTCAGTGAAGTTGACATGTAAAATTAACCATCACACCCTGTGATAAATAGAACCACAAAACCAGGTCAAACTGAATAATTCTGTGGACCTGGACAACCTTAAAAGAGAAAAAAAAAAAAATCTCATTTTGACTTCAAGTCCCCAACATTCCTCAATCAAGCTTTACCATCAATTAAGCTGAAGTCTGGTTCCCATTTGCTTTAGTACTTTTGTTTAGATGTTGTAGTCAGGACTTGGGGGTGTGTGGAAGAGGTAAGTGGTGGAATTTATGCACCAAAGCCTACTTTGTACCTTAAACAATTGACTTGAGACATTTTCTTTCTATTTTTATCTTTGTTTAATGCTGACTTTCATTTAAAAGTTTTTATTAACATAAGGCTAAAGAAGTATGTTTTACCTTCTGCTTATTATTCCATGATATTTAAAAACTTCACTTAAAATAGATATAGTTTTCCTATAAGCTTTGCTATACTAATTTCTTTTTTTTTTTTTGTCCTTTTTGAGAATGGCCGCACCGCGTTCAGCCAGTGAGCACTGTGAGCGCACTGGTCATCCCTATATAGGATCTGAACCCATGGCGGGAGCACTGCTGCGCTCCCAGTGCCGCACTCTCCTGAGTGTGCCACGGGCTTGGCCCCTAATTTCGTTTTTTAAGAAATGTTATGCCTTTACGATATAACAATTTGGTGAATAAGTTTTAGTACAGAATAGCAATGGCCTATGAGACAGAAAAGAGAAGGTCTAGCATGCAAGGGTATGTCTTTAACTTTTCTGGCACATTATTTATTTTGTCCTAATGGAAGTTTCTTCTTTTATGATTATCCTGATGGATAAGAAAAACTGAAGATACATAACTTCCCCCAGGGTCACACAACTAATTGTAATAGTGTCTAAGAACTGATCAGAGACAAACTTAATGAAGAAATACTCAGCTTTGCTGAATATGGTTCTTGTCCTATATCCAGCTCTTTATCATCATAGTTGGACTGGGCAGAGAGAGCTCCCCCAGCACAGACACACAGACAGACAGACAGACAGACAGACAGACACTGGCATTTTTCCATGTAGAAGAAACTGACTGCTGGATAATAGAGGCCAGAGGTCTCTGTGGCCTTGGGATGAATTCAGGGGTTCAATCATTGAGCAGTATAAGGCTGAAGACCAAGCCTAAGGGGGAAAGATAGTAAAACGTCTCTTATGAAGCAGAAAATCAGCTGGAACAACCCACTCATAAGTAATAAACTGGCATTAATAACTTAGCCTAGCTGACTCTGAATTATTGTGTACATTCTGTTAAGCCAATAGAAAGGTGAGCCTTCACTATGGGCCTGTCTACAAGTATATATATTGCCTGTAAGAGGATATTTACTATACTCCTCCTTTATTTTCCTTCAACATCTGGCTTAGTATTAGTAAGAAATACCACAAGCGAAAGTGTTGAGAAAAATCAAAATTCATGTTGCTGGGTGTTTATAAAATCTTTCCAAACTTCACTTTCAAACACTGAGTTGAAGGCATGGTAAAAGGAGTTCTTCCCCCAAACTTCTAATATCTAAGCTCAAGGCAGCTAAGCTCAACTGGTTAAAACACAAAATTAGGCATCAGCAAATATGAATTCCAGAAACTTAGAACTGTGACTATCATTAACTTTCTGTAAATTAATTTCTGAGTCTCAATATCCCCATAAGAAATACAGAAGCTGTTTTATGATGTCAGTGGTTGCTAAAAAGGCCAAATTGTATCACATCTGTGAGGACATTTGGAGAATCTCCAAAGTGTTATAAAATTTTAGGATATATCAGTTTAGAAATCTGCGTCACATTGTTTTGTAGACAGCATTGGACGATATTAGGAATGACACAGCCCTAAAATCCATGAAGGAATTATTTCTTCTGAAGGAGGCTCCCAGTTCAGATTGATGAACACAGTATGATTCAAGAACATTTTCACACGGGTTGAGAATAGACTAAAAGACCATGAATAGATGCAAAAGCAAACTGCACTTGTGTTCATTTAGAGGCGGGTAGCTACCGGGTGTGACAAGTTGTGGTACTAAACTTGATTTTATTCAATATCTTTATTAATCATCTAGAAGATGAGCAAAATCATACATTAATTAAATCTGTAGATAATGCTAAACTGGAGGACATTTCGGGATTCATTGTGGGCAAAAGAACAATATACGAAGACTGGGTTTAAAAGGTGATAAAGCAAAACATGAATGACTGTTTTGGTGCAATAAAGGCTTGAAACAAACCTACAGTAGAATATGAAATGCTGCTAAGGGCCTTGAACAGTGCTATAGGAAACAATTAGTGGTGAAAAGGATGCAAATTAAAATGTTGGCAGCAAAAAAGAAATGTTTGACTAGGTTCCCATTTTGTTTGTCATGTCAGGTCATCCCTTTTTCTGACATCCAGGTGNTAAACTAAAAACGTTTCTAAGTAAATGAAGTAAAACCTGTTTATTGTCCCTCTAAGTAGTTTTTTTTCCTAATCTTTTGATATGTCATCTCTCCTGATTTTCTTTCAATCCCTCTCCATTTGTATCAAAGTCCCAAAAAGAAACAGGTGGTGCATTCAAAATAGAATACTTCAAAGAGGGCTTATTTACAGAGGGACTACTTACAGAAGTAAGGGTTCAGGTGAGCCGCATATTTGGCACAGTAACTCAGTGTTTAATATGAGTTAATATCAGTCGTTAGGCCCTCTAGGTCTGAAGGGATGAAGGACTGACCAGAACCTGGAAGAAGTCATGTAGAGTTAGTAGCCTTGAGAGAAGCAGTGACATTTGATCCAGGGACACACAGCCGGCCGGAGACAATCTTGATGAGAAGGAATGAGGGGCATTTATATCCTGATCGCATTGTCCTCCTTCCATTTGATCACCTTTTTGGGCTCACCATTGGCTGAACCAACCAGAAG
>NW_007727077.1:367080-369291 GCF_000696425.1 Galeopterus variegatus | reverse complement strand
GTTTTGCCATTTTGGGGGGAGGGGTATTGTTTTTCTATTTATTTTCTAATTAATTTGTAGGAATTCTGACATGAGCTTTAGTGGTCATATTGTAAATATCTTCTCCTAGGTTATACATTTAAAACTTTCTTTAATGTCTCCTTTGAGAACCAGAAAGTATTAATTTTATTAAAGTTAACTTTATTAATCTTTTCCTTTGTGGTTTACACTTTTGTTCAATAAATCCTTTCCTTTCTTGGATGCATAAAAAGAATACTCTATTTTTTCAAATAATTGTATAAAATTTTGCCTTTTACATATAAATCTTTGAGCTATATCCTCTTCAAGAATTTTTTTGTTATTTTTGGCCATTCCTCTTCCATATAAATTTTAAAATTCTTGTTGAGATTATGATTGGAAGTGCATTGACTCTTTAGCTGAAATTGTCAAGAACTGATATCTTTAGGATATTTTGTCTGCTTATCCATTAACATCACATGCTTCTTCTCCATTTATTTATTCTTTAATACCTTTCAATAAAGCATTATACTTACCTCCGTAAAAGGTCTAAGTTTCTTATAGATACATATTTTTGCTCTTGTAAATTCAGCCTTTAAAAAAAATTTGTTTCCTAGCCCTTTATTCTGATAAGCAGAAATGCAACTGTTTCCCCCACATATTGACCTTTCATTCAGCAAAATTGCCAGCCTCTCTTACTAATTCAGATATTTTATCTGTAAACTATTTGAGGTTGTAAATGTACTCATTTGTGAATAATAAGTCTTGTTTCTTCTATCGCATCATTATCTCTTTATTGCTTTTTCTTACCTTATTATGCTGTCTAGGAGTTCCAGTCCAGTGAACAGAGGAGGCAGTCATAGACATCCTCATCTTGTTCTTGAAGTTAAAGGAAATGCTTCNCATTGTCCTCCTTCCATTTGATCACCTTTTTGGGCTCACCATTGGCTGAACCAACCAGAAGTCAAAGGGAATGGAAATTCATTTATGTGGCCTGCATAGGTCACCCTCCCATGGCAGAGAACAGAGTGGAGAAGGGTGGAGGGGTATTTGCAGAGGGGCAAAAGGAAGATACCCAACATGACGGTCTCACCTAGCACTTTGAGAAGATGAAGGGTCTGGGATAAGGCTATAGGTTACCACTGTAACTGTCCTGTATCCTCGCCTCTTCTTGCCTGAGAATACAATCAATAGGATATATAAATAATCAATTGACCAAAGTTCACCTTGTTTTATTATAACAAACTTGACATCAAAAGTTCTGTCATCACAGTTTTTAAATGAAATATATGGTATATATGAGTACAAGAGAACATATGCAATGTTGAGTAAGAACATTAACATACATACACCCTGGCATCTGTAACACATCTTAAATAGACCCTTATCCTTCAGTGAAATCCCCGTGTACCATCCCTGACAATATCCTCCAACCTACTCTAGAGATAAACACTACTCTAAGTTTGTGTTTATCATTCCCTTGCTTTCCTTCATAGATTTCTTTTTTTTACCCCTAAATAACTTACCTTGTGAGATAGCCAGCTTCTGAACTTTAGATGGATGATATCATACTATATATGCCTCAATGTGATTTGCTTTTTATGACTCAACATTAATATTTCTACAACTCATCCATGTTGTTGCACAGAGCTATTGTTCATTTATTTTCACTGTCAGAGTGATTTATCATATACATATTTCACAATTGCTTATTAACTCTCCTGTGAGGGACACATGTGTTATTTATAATTTGTTGCTGCTGAAAATAAACTCACTATGAATATTCTTATTCATGTTTCATGGTAAGCAGGTGCAAAAGATATTATAGAACTGGTAATACTGGGTCAGAAGGTGTGTGTATTTTCAGCTTTAGTAAATAATTCCATGATTTTATATTAATCCCCCACCAACCAGTGTTTAAGATTTTCTTTTGATTTTGTTCATACCAACTCTTAGTTATGTCATTCTTTTAATTTTTGTGAGCCCATCATATGTGAGAGGGTATCCCATTGTGATTTTAGTTTTCAGGTTCATGATTGCTAATGGGCTTGAGCAAATTTTTATGTGTTTGTTGACTATATTGTTTCCTCCTGTGTGAAATGCTTTTTAAATGTTTTGCCATTTTGGGGGGAGGGGTATTGTTTTTCTATTTATTTTCTAATTAATTTGTAGGAGTTCTGACATGAGCTTTAGTGGTCATATTGTAAATATCTT
>NW_007727077.1:358275-365600 GCF_000696425.1 Galeopterus variegatus | reverse complement strand
AATATTTAAGTCTTTTCTCTTCTCTCTTCAACAACTCCCTCCTCCATCAACTAGGGCCCTGTCCCACCACACCCCATTTTCACTACTCAAATTGAAGAATAGAGTTGCCATTGTTTGATATGGTTAAGATTGTGGGAACAATAGCCTTGAGGGTAAAACATCAGGGATTCAGTTTTGATGTATTTAATCAAAACTGCTTATTAAATATCCAACTGGTGATGTCAAATAGGCAGGTGACTGCAGAGTCTAGAGTTCAGGGTAGAGGTCCAGGCTAGTGACAAATCTGGGAGTACTCGGTATACACAGAGAGTATTTAAAGCCATAAGTCTAGGTAGAATCACCAAAGGGTGAGTGATGACAGGGCAGAGAGAACTGAGGACTGAGGACCAGGAACTCATACATTTGAAGTCTTGAGATAAGAAGAGAAACCAACAGAGAAGACTTATGAAGAGCTGCCAGTAAAGGACAACCAAGAGTGTGTGATTACCCTAAAGTCAAGTGCTGAAACTGTCTCAAGGAGGAAGGTGCAATCACCCCTGTCAAACAATACTGATAGGTCAAGGAAGAAGAGAATGGAGAACTGAGCACTGGATTTCACAACACAGAAGACGTGAGGAACCTTCCTATGGCTTGGTAAAATAGTTGATGATGACAGATACAATCGTGAACAGAAAGATAGGACATTATTCCATGTATAATTACGTGGCCTGATGTTTTTACTTAATGTGTTATAAGCAGTTTCTTTGTGCTTAGCTATTCTGCTATGTCATCAATTTTAGTGTCTGAATAGTACTGTTATATGGAGATGTGCCTTAGTGCATTTAATTGGTTCCATATGTTTAGATATATGGATTATCATCTTTTCCTTTTTTTTCCTTCTAAAACCACACTGAACACAAATTTTAAAATACATTTTTATTTCTGCAATTCTATATTTATTAAGTAAACATAGGCAGACTTGCTGGCTCAAAGAATACATGTAACGTATGTCATATCATAGCATATCAAAGTATATCATGCTATGATATTTCACAAAAGAATAATACAACTGGATAATAATAAATTTGAAAATTATGTGTATCTACTATCAATCCAATCATTGCAAATTAGACATGTTGAGAGGAGGTTTAATCAGTGTTTTAAGAGCTATTCTAAGGATCCCTGCTTAAGTGAAAGTAGTTGAGAGTCCAATCTAGTTGATATGTCTTCTTTTTTTTTCTTTTATTCTTTTATTTGACAATTTTTTGAGTGATTACAATATGCTTGACCTTGAGAAGAAAATGGATATAAGACAAACATAATCCTTTTGAACTATAGCCTTGTATTACCCTGCATTTTCTTAGCTAGTAAACAGTGTATACAATCATTTAGCCTTTATCTCCTCTTCTGCCAGTTGATAAGTAGGATTTATGCAATTTTGGGTGTTTAACTGATCTCTGGATGCTAGATAAGGACCATTCGTACCAGTGATTCAAAGAGAGCTTTTATTAAGCTGGGAAATTTCGAGGTTAAGTAGTCTTGTCCCTTCAATGACTCCTAATAATTACCCTGCCATTTATCATAGGATATAGATTTTTACATTTTGAGGGCAGGGCATGGGGGATGAATGTCAGGAAATCATAAAATGCTCCAATATAGAGGGTTAGGCCTTTATATTCTGTTGGTGGTGGTTAGGGATTATTGGGGTAGTAGGAGTGATTTATTAATTTATTTAAGAAATGGTTAAAAAATTAAGGTAACTCCTTCAGAAAATGCTTGATATGTACCTAGTCTACTCCCAGGAGGTAAGGGGTGACAGAGGAGTAAATAAAAACTCCCAAGATTCTGCAATGTAGATGGGTTTCTGTCCTTTCTGTTATTAAAAGAGTCTAGTGGGTTAAAGATGGAAGAGTGTTTGGTTGTTGCAACAAAAACATGTAAAATACCATTACACTGGTAAAGAAAGAAAGAGGAAGAGAGTGAGAAAGATACAATACATATGGCTGGAAAGGTGCGGAGGATAGAAATGCACGTGCACTGCTACGGGGAACTCATCCTGGGAAAATGTTTGAAGATGTTCCCAAAGATTTATGTATTATGTTGTTCATTACAATGTTATTTTTAAGAGTAAAGAGTTGAAAATAATATAAATGTCCACCAATAGGCCCTTGGAAAAATAAATTGAGGTATATTCATATGATTTATTACTAGGCAGAAGTTTATAATCATATTTTCAAAGACTATTTGATGGCATGGGGAAACATTCACAATATAATGCTAAATTAAAACTGTCAGATACAAACAAACAACATTAAATATCTATCACTTATTGAACATCAATTTTGTACTAGGATGTATGTTCAGGGCTTTATAAACACCACATTTAGTGACATTCCAAAAAATCTGCAAGAAAGCTATTGCTAGTTTTAATTTATGTATTATGAATCTGAAGTTAGAGACTTAAACTGCATTTCTACCCCAAGTTGTCCTATTAAATAGAGCAGCCTCAAATACACATGGACACTTGGGTAAAAATGTATATTGCTTCTTAAAATTAGAGAAATTTCATGTGCTTCAAGTACTAGGGATAGAGAAAGTTTATCTAGATTTTGAAGAATATTACATTCCTCAATATACTTTAAATTAATCTGGTAGGTAATGAAGATGCCTTCAAAGTTTTAAAGGAAGGGAGTGAAAATGATCTGATTTCTGTTTTAGAATGGTAACTAAAGATATGTACCAAGGATAGGATTGCAATAAGATGCTTGGCAATCATTGAGTGAAAATGATCTGATTTCTGTTTTATTTTTATTTATTATTTTTTTTATTTTGTCAATATACAATGTAGTTAGTTATTGTGTCCCATCACCAAAACCTCCCTCCCTCCTCCCTCTCCCCCCTCCCACCCAGGTGTGTCCCCTCCATTTTCTTGTTGTAAGAACTTCAAAAAAAAAGTTGTGGTTGTTATATCTTCCTCTGATTTTTTTGTTGTTGATGTTGTTGTTATTGTTGTTTGTTTGTTTTTTTGTGTGTGTGAGAGTGTGTGTGTGTATGTGTGTGTGTGTGTGTATGTATGTGTGTGAATTGATTCATTCACCTTTAGCTCCTGCCAATAAGTGAAAACATGTGGTATTTCTTTTTCACTGCCTGACTCACTTCACTTAATATTATTCTTTCAAGGTCCATCCATGTTGTTGCAAATGGCAGTATTTCATTNAAACTCCAAGATAGGTAAGATGTAAGTTCTAAGATACAGAAGAGGGAGAAGACAAGCATGGTTTTAAGTTTCTAATATTAGTGACTATATGCATAGCAATATCTAATAATATAGGAAACCCTAGGGAACATTCATATGTAGAACAGATGACCCTGAGTTTGGTGAAGAACTCCTCTATTTATGTAAGGAACCACCTTAAGGAGACAATCCAAAAGCAGGTAGTTTTGGAATTAAGGGAAGAAAACTGCTGAAAGTATAGATTTGAGGGTTATTTGCATATGAAAGTTGTTTAAAGCCATGGGAGTAAATGAGATTTCCAACAGATAGGATATAGAAAAGGAATCTCAATTGGGCATGGATGGGGTGTCAGGATTGCCTGGAGAAAGTTTCCAAATTACATGTTCAGGCATCGTCCACTCCAGAGATTCCGTTATGTCTCCCCCTTTATTATAGGGAATGGGAAGACTGTAGTTTGAAAAGTACAGAGGACTGAGCTCATATTTTTTTAAAACCACCAGCCATACTAATAGATGCTTAATGGACATTTAATAAATAAATAATTTATGTATACAATTAGAATTCTTTAAGCAATAACCCCCTGAATGAAGTGTTGAGATTAGGCTAACTCTGATCATGTCCCTAATTGGTGATGAGAAATATCAGGAGAGATATTTTCTTTGTAGGAGCAAAAGGGCCTGAAAGAAATTGTTTAACATGCCTGAACTGACCTGTACTTTACATTTCAACATTGTATTTGTAATTAGGTATTGAATCTTTGAATTCATTTTCCCTCAGGAATAGTTTCCAGGCAAACTCATATGAGCCTGCTTCATCCCCAATATATTCTAAATAATGTTCATTTTTCAAAAAAAAACTGATACCAAATCATCTATTTGTCATATTGGGACAGTAATTAAACAAAACAGAGGAACCATAAAAGCAAACAGAACAGATTGAATATACAAGGTGATACTTGAGCTAAGAAGATGAAGTCTAGAGAAAAATTGCAGAGTCAGTATAGGTGAGCCATTAAGTAAGAGAAAAGAAATGCAAGTGAGGTTGGAGATCTCCCCATGCAGCTCACTAGGTAATGATTTCAGCTCAGAACATCTTAGGCACTCTCAAGAGAGGTGTCAGTTATGGGTATGAAGGAATCAGATATTGACACCAGATATGCCCCTTAATTGACAAAGGTTTTTATTTAAGCTGTAAATAGAGAAGCCTGAGAGAATAACAAAAAGTATGGAGAAGTTCATTATTTTCCACATCGTGCCCATTTAAGCTATCATTGGTTTTAATGTGACATGATGTTAGTATTAATGTATTTCCTATGTTGTATGTAGATTATAGAGTTATAGTGAATTATAATACCTGCAACTTCCTTGCTTTAGAGCTTCTAAATTTTCCTCCCAGGAGAGAAAAGAATTGGGATGACAATTCAATAAACTTTTGTGGAGTTATATTTGACTATATTAGAAAAAATAAGATGATAGTTTGTCCATTAAAAAATTTTAATCTAGTTTAGACAAGCCAGACTGAAAATGAATAAAAGTACAATTAAATACAGTTTTGTACTTGGGTCAGTTGGGTGGGATACTTATGTTAAACTCATGTAGGACATAATCAGCTCAGACAAGACTGATTCCAGAGCGAGAAACAAACTGTTAAGGGCACTGTTGCAACATTTCAAGTACTAATTGAAGGATGAGGATCTGTTTTCAGCTGTGATAATAGAAAAGGAGAACAGAGGACAGGCAGTTTGGGGGTAGAATTAATGAGACTCAGAGACACCCCTTCCTTGTATAGGTTTAGACACACACACACACACACACACACACACACACACACACACACACACACACACACACGCCACTCAGTCCTTATGCTTTCTTGTGTGAATCAGAACCAGCATATCCTTGGGTTTGCTGTATAGAAGGCTCTAATGTGCTTATGCACATTCCAAAGCCAGTTCTCACAATTATTTCTCCAGTCTGAACTCTCCCATGAGGGCTAGGTACCTAAACTGGAGACAGCATATCTGGAATTCTGCCATTGTATACTCTGGTTCCCCATCTTGTGCTGCCTTTGAGGGTTCTCAGAGAGAATGATAGAAGGTGAATCTTCTCAGAGTTAAGTGAAGCAAGGGTATATGAAAGCCGGAGTTCACAAGGAGTGAGAAAACTAGTGTTGGGAAATCTTTGGAATAAAGTTTTTCATTATTTTATCGAGGCTCCAGATAGCATTGATTTATCTACTATAGGTAGATGAAATTTATGAGATTGAAGTTAATCCCACATGGCATCTCTTTTTGATGCTCTCTTCCTCAGTGCCAGGAACTTGTTAATTTGCTTCTTTGCCTAGTGTTTGGCCTTCCTGAGGTGTCCTGAAAGTTAATCTCCAAGGTTTATTTTGGCCAGGGTATGGGGTAAGGATAATCTCATATCTTGTTAAACCATAAATTTGCGTAAACTTGTTAGAGAGCAATTTGGCTATATGTACCAAAGGCCTTAAAAATATGCATACCGTTTGATCTGGCAAGACCTCTTCTAGACTTCCTGTGGCAGGATAGTTTCTTATCTGACACTGAGGCTGTGGTCCAAAAGAAGAATCTACCTGAACTGCACCTGAGGAGTTTGTCATAACCCCGCTAGCTGTCTCATGATCCTCATCCTCTCCTGGATCCATGATCCATCTCCTAGAAGACCTAGGCTCTCTACTTTGAATTTCTGACACTGATATTTTCCTTAGGTCCCTAATTTAAAGTACAATACTTATTTGTCAACCTTGTAGTCATATCAGTGTTTTAATTAAAGGAAGGCATTTATTCCTGATGGAAGCAAAGGGTTTCCATCCCTTCCTGTTTCTACATCTACTGAAGTTTATCATTTTATACAAGCACTTTTGGTTTTTGGCCAAGGTCAAGGGCCTTTAAAAATACAGCACCAAACTCTGATTGGCTACATCAGGTTCACCATTTCTTCCATGGGAAGCCCAGTGAACAAAGGACAACAGAAAGTTCTAATTATCCAAAGAAGGGACCACTGTGAAATCCCTTCACTAGGAAATAACTTCAAATAATTGTGAACACTTGTCCTTTTCTGTTAATCTTTGACCTAAAAAGTCAAACATCTGGTAAACCCACACCTACTTTTATCTCAGGAAGATAATGAGAAAATGAAGCCCACTATTCAGACAAGCCTTGATCAGAGTGAGTATATTGTTTCACCATGTGCCTCTTACAAAGCCTTGTTATAACTCAGTATTTGATAAACAGAATCTTGCTGATCTAAATTAAAGAGTCATGGAGCTTGGTATAACACTCTGAAGGAAGGACACTAAATCCTTTTCATCTCCCCAGCCTTTTCTCTTGATCATCTCCAAATCTGCAGCTTCGTTTGACTAGGAACAGCCATATTTGAAGAAAGGGCATGATCTCTGACTCTCAGATGAAATTTTCAGGAGCAGAAGTGGAAATACCACTGTGCTACAGATCTCAGAGTTCACTGAGGACAGTCCCAGCAACTCCTTTGGATTAGTGTCTACTAGAGTGACGGTGGTGTGGGGGCAAAAGAGAGGCTGGTGGAAGCTGAGAATGAAGGTGTGGGAAACTGAGGACAAATTCCAGCTAGCTGTGTTATGTATCGGCTATAGTTAGAAGTCTAGGAGGCTCTAAACCCTAGGGTGTGTGAGGCCAGGTCTTCTTGGCATTGACATAGAAACTAGGAAAAGGGAAAATCCCCAGAATAAGTATCTAAACTGTCTTTCTGAGCAAATGAGGAATCCGAGGTTGGAGCCAACAAAGAGAGTTGGTTTCAGAGCTGGGGTTAGGTTCTAGGTTCGAGGAGAAGTGGAATTGTGGGATATGAGGATAAACAACGAAGCAGAGAATGGAAGATAGTATTTGAAAATGAGAAGTATCTCAGAACCAACATAATCTGAACTAAACACCTGATTTAGGGAGGGAGAGAAGAAGGGGGGAAGAAGAGGGTTAGTGAGAGAGAGAGAGAAAGAAGTAGGTGGAGGAGGGAGAAAGAGAAATTGGATTAGAGACTAAGGGACTACAGTGGGGTTCTGGAAGCAGAGGAGCATACATAAGAAAAGTAGAGGACAAGTGGAAGACGGGGCCTGA
>NW_007727077.1:356725-357770 GCF_000696425.1 Galeopterus variegatus | reverse complement strand
GTTCTGGAAGCAGAGGAGCATACATAAGAAAAGTAGAGGACAAGTGGAAGACGGGGCCTGAAAATATCTTCCAGATGCTGCCACAGGAAGCTATGGCCCCATTTATTGGTGCTTGTGGACTTGCCCCAGAGTAGGAAGGAGTTGCTACAATGCAGAGATAAGGCACATGACTTAAAGGGGGAAGCACAGTGAGTAGCTTGGCTTTGTGTGACAGTTAGTACTGCAGAACTTTTGAGGTTAAAGAATGACTGAAAGTGATATTAGATTTTTTTTTTCTTAAATCTCTTAAACCAATAAGAAAAAAAATCCCAGAACATATTCAAAAGAGAAATGTAGTAGTATGTAGAGCATTTAGGGAACATATGTAATTTAATTTTTAAAAATGTTTGAATATGTGTATGCATACATATATATTCCAGGAATGGCAGAACTGAAGTAACCTTGATGATTATGAAGAAAGGAGAACTGAGATTTAGAAAAGATCCTCGGGGTTATAGTTTCTGGGTGGGGAATGCACTAGTTGTCAATGTCATCTCCACCAAAACTTTTAACTTTTTGAATGTAGTTTTAATCTTTTATGGTGTAGCCTTTTGCTCTTGTCCTGAAAGCCAGTCTATGACCCAGATTCTCCAAACCCAATTGACCTGGTGGTCGGTCTATCAATGCTTTCAACAGTCACTGGGCATACGCATTGCCTGGGAGCTTGTTAAAATGTAGGTTTGTGGTTCAGTAGGTGTGGGGTGGGGTCCAAGTAATGCTGCTGATGTTGATCTGAGGACCTAACTTTGAGTAGAAAGGAATGAAGCTACTTTTGCTATGTAAGTTATGTTCATATAAAAGGTACACAGTCATCCATGGGAGGTTGGTACCAGAGCCTCCTGCATATACCAAAATTGGCAGTTGCTCAAATCTCTGATAAAAATGGCATAGTATTTGCATATAACCTATGCACATCCTCTAGTGTACTTTAAATCATCTCAGGATTACATATAATACCTTATACAATGTAAATGCTATGTAAATAGTTGTTATACTGTATTGTTTA
>NW_007727077.1:347864-355739 GCF_000696425.1 Galeopterus variegatus | reverse complement strand
GTGGTTACCAGAGACTGGGGAGAGGAGGGGGGAAGGGAAAATAGGGAGAGTTTGGCCAATGGACTCAAAATTACACTCAAGATAGGAGGAATAAGTTCTGCTGTTCTATTGCACAGTCGGATGACTATGGTTCATGGTTAAGTTTTGCATATTACATTATAGTTAGAGGAGAGGCTTTTTTGAATATTTTTGATTTGTGGTTGGGTGAATCCATGGATATGGAACCCATGGATATGAAGGGCCGAATGTATTGTATGATATATAAGTAACCATAAGCCCACTTGCCCAATCACTAATCTGCTTGCAGCTCATTTATGTTGAGTTTAAATGGAAATCTGTGCTCATTAGAGAAATGTTACTATGTGGGAAACCTGAAGAAAGGTGTAGGTGTGTTTTTAAGGAGCAAAGAAGTTTCTCCCAATAGGAAAATAATAGGGCAAATAGATTTCTGTGGACTTGATTTTTAGAAACTCTAAAAAAGCTGTTATAGTCATCAAGTAATTGTACTCCTTGTCTGACCTGGAGGGGGAAAAAAAGGCACTTTTCTTTTCTTCCAAAGCACAACATTAACACAGTTCTGATGCACCTGAGAGTATCTTTGCATAAGGAAAGGATTTGAGCTTCCTAGGAGGCCTGTGCACTGCACTTCAGTATCCTTCCTCCAAGAAGTTTGCAAACCTTAGCTGAATCAACGTCATTACAGCTCATACAATAGGCATCTGAACCTTTCACAGCATCTACTTTTGAATTCATAGAGTGGACTTTAAACTGGGTGTGTGCAATGGCTGGGGGGTCAAATAAAAATTTTTCAAAAGGGAACATTGAGCCAAATATTTAATATAGAAGTTAGGAAAGTAGTTCTGTTCAACTTGACCAAATGGTCTACCCTGGTTGAGAGAGGAAGTTAAAATTCCTACACAGTATGTACTTTGTGAGCATGACTCACAGCCTCAAGGTGCAGGCATTTCCAAAGGAACAAATGGGAGTCTGTGGCTGTTGTATACCCTGTCTGCTCTCGCAATAGTTCTTCATTTTCCCTGTTTTGTATGTTCTGAGAACCTGCTTTTAACTCCTTAGGTAACCCTGAAAGCTACTTAAGAGTCTAGTGTTCTTGAAGTACAGGATCTCCAATTCCAGATAAGTATTTATTTGCCTGAATGTGTTATACACTTGAATTTAGCCAACATTCCCTACAGGAAACAAAGAAAGGTTTTCTCTCCTTTGAGTGCTAAAGGGCACTGTGCTGAACCATCCAGAGGACAAGCTGTTTATCTGTTATCTCAACATGCTTTGTCATCTTTGCTAACCTTGTGTATGTTTTCTGTCAATAACATGTACATTTTCAGAGGTGAGAAAGTGGTGTTGATAACTGCACTTTGAATCCAGAATGAATTCAAATGTATTAATAAATGACATTGACAATCACCAACTTAAGGATATTTGGAATTGCTGATTTCTGGTTCATGAATAATGAGTTATCTTGGTTTTAACAATTTACTTTTTAAAAATCTTTTCCCTCTATTCTTTATCTGTGAAGTTGTAAGATCTTTCTACCTACCTTAGATGATTACTAAGTTATACTCCTAGAGGGCAGATATAAGTTAATGAGTTCCAAGGGAGGGGACAAGGAGCAAGAACAAAAACAGCATATTGCCTTCAAGACTATTAATGTCCCTTTGTGGAGGAAGGCAACAGCTAATGTCTGGCAAGAGCAGTGGAGGAAGAAATTGCTGCAGGTCCGGGTGGGAGAGTGAGTCACCTTGAGGCTGGCACTGCTGATGAGGTTTAGAGAATAATCTTTCCATTAGGAGTAAGATCCTCCTTTGAGGATGGGGGTATTATTAATGTCCAGTACTTGAAATGTTTGATTTACTTCCTCTGTACTGCAAGGGAACAAAGCATTAAAGTCCTACACATCACAGATCTACAAAGGGTTTGATATTAGAAGATTTTAGAGATTGGGGCATTTCATGGTCCATGTTTGCATGTACGGGCATATGTCACAGCACAGAGATGTAAGTTATTGGAATGGACAGATAAATAGGTAAAGGTAGGTAGATAAGTAGGTAGATAGGTAGGTGGGTAGACAAATATTCATCACCACCTGTGATTTTTAGTGAAAAATATCAGATATTCACTTGTCCTGTACTGTGTGCCACTTTGCAAATTTTCTGTTTATGGGAAAATTGTTCAAATTCAGATATAATGACACAATTAGTTATTTCTCATATGTAACCACAGAAAGTGTTTAGTAGATTTTGTTAATAATAAACGTGTGATTTTTATAGGGCTGGATTTAACATTGTGTGTCTACCTTAAATGTCAAGTCATTGTAATGAGGTATTAACTTGCTCTGGTTTAAATTCACATATTTTATTCTTACTCACTTTTAAATACCTTTTCTTAATCCCTTATTTTTGGCTCATTTGATATGATTATTATTCCAATTCTTGCCTCCTGAATAATAGATTCTAAATCATTCTTATTTGGTCTTTGATTCCTTATTAAAAATCCTGAAGCCTAACAGCTAATGATGCTGTTGATGCACAGCAATGCTGCATTTAATCAAGGATTTTTCTCATTATTACACAGTATCCCTCTTATCCCATCACTGATAATTTTTGTGTTTTTTATTTCATTTTCTCTTCTTATCTAATTTAAGAAGTTGGGAATAGACATTTATAGATAAAGAATCCCCATAATGACCTTATACCTGGTAGATGTTTTTATTTCTAATCAATATAATTTCATGGATGACACTTTTTTGTGGAGGCTTTGAGTACTTACATACACAGCTGACTTATGTCCCTCTATTTCAGTCAGTAGTAAATTTATTTTTTAAAAATGAAAAAGTCTGTGAGCAGGAGGCATTTCATTTCAGATACGGGCTATCCAGTGCTTTTGGGAGCTTTACCAATTCTGTGACTTTACTGAATGCATTTTCCCAAAGAGCTAATCATTAAAAATATGCTAGATCCCCCCAATGTGAGATAGCTGTCATTTGATCTCAAATTAGTCAAATGGATTTCAAATTGGTCTTATTGTACCACTTAGCATAGTTGGACAATAGTTTTTTGTTTTTTTTAAATAAACTTGTGGTCAGTTGGCTAGCTTAATTTTACAAGCAAAATTTGCAACTTATTTGGAATTTTGACACCTTAAAGTTATTTATTTCATAATAAGTCATTCCAAAAAATTCTCTATGGAGCATAAAGGATGTTCATTAAATATTAGCATATGTAAAATTAATGGCATTTGTTTAGTTAACTGAATAATAAATACCCTGCTTAGTTATGAGGAAGTATTGTGCTCTCAATGCTAAAGAGACTGAATTTATTGATTCAACCTAGGTTCTCTTCTGTTCCCAGATTTGAATTGCATGGTTGTATGCTCAGGTCACAAGGAGGACCATGCCTTCTATGGGAAGTGTGAATACGGGAAGGAAAAAAAATAGACTTTTTTCTATTACTGGAAAAAAGTCTACGGAGGCACATTTCCTACTCATTGTTAAAAAGGTATCATACTTCCTTTTGAAGTAAAAGAAAGACCTGACATTACTTTACACTTGCAAATGACAGATATAAAGTAGGTATAGTGTGGGAGATGCAAGAGATCATTTCTAGCTTATAGAACCGTTCCCCAAACTTTGCTGATACGCAAGGAAACAAGGATTAAAAAAAGGATGAATCAATCAAACAAATAAATACCACCTCTTAGATGTAAATTCCTCGTCCAATGTGCCCCTCTCTCCAATAATTTACTAGTAAAAATGAATGGAAAATTAATTAGGCATATGCAAAAGCCATTTTAGATCCAGTGCCTCCAAGAGCAAGACTTGCAGATAGTCAAATCGATGCGATTACACATTTACAGAGGGTGTGCAATACTGTAGTAGGCTGGTCCTTGCAGAATGTTAACTGCTAGAGGTGCCCATGTGTATCTGATCTATATAAAACACTATCCGGGGAAGACTAACTGTGACTCAGGGCACTAGGGAGGAGTACTCTACAGGCTGGGTCATCTGGCTTTTCTTTGCCTAGGAAAAATATCTATGCATATTAAGATTCTCTTCCTCACTATTTTCTGATTTCAACTGCACCAGTCATCCTACAGACTGCTACAGATTTCTGATTTCATCTGCACCAATCAACCTACAGACTGCTACAGATTTCTAAGATTGTTAAGTACTTCTCTGGTTAAGGAATTAAAAAAAAATTCCGATTAAAAATAGATATTCTAGTTTAAATTCAATCTCTTAAAATATTATTTTCCTTCTTTTACTGAACAGATATTTTTGTATTATTTCTTTCTTTCTCCCTCACTAGAATATTAGCCCCTTGAAGACAGAGGTTTTGTTCACTGATATAACCTGTAGCAAGCTTGACCAGCAGTAGGCATTCAATGAATAGTTTGAATGTTTAATGAATAAGCCAAGTAAAAATAAATGTATAATTAAAAAATTGTGATAATAATAGTTAACATATATATTGCTTACTATTTGCTGGCATTGTTTTAAATGCTTTACATATAAATTTAGATTACATTACCTTATTTTATTCTTAAAACAATCCTCTGAGATAGATACCATTATTATCTCTATTTTTAAGGTAAAGTAATTGAGACAGAGGTTGAGAGCTCTCCCAAGACATATGCTAATGAATGGTAGAAGTTGGGGTTCAAAGACAGGCAGCCAGCCTCTCACAAAGGCCAGGCTCATAACTGTGATTCTCTACCACCTTCTTGTCATGATGTTAGCAGTGTGAAGAAAAGACATATATAGCAGGGGAGCTGGATCTAGTTTGAGGGTTAAGGATAGGTTTCCCAATGAAATGACTTTAAGTTGCAATAAGAAAGATAAGTATCATTTAGCTGTTGGGGAAAAGAACCCGTCTTTCTTAATCAGCTCAGCTTTGGAAAACTGAGATGAAGGGAACTTTCTAAGCTGAGGATTAGTTTGTGGCAAATTCAGCTAATGCCACCAGGTTAGTGAACTTTTTAATGGTCATATCTCCTCTTTTCCACACTGTGATGCCCAGAAAAGATGAAATTGTCTTACAATGTGGTTGTTTACTGATTGGCTTGCATACAGAATTCCTCACATTGACTATATAAATTAAGCATAATTTTGCTCAGCTTTTCAAATTACAGGACAACACTCACTTTGAAAAGGCAAAATTGAGGGAAATTGTATACATTCTGTTCGGTGGACTGGGGAGGGTGCTGTTAATGGGCTTGATTATGGTACCTTGTAACTGAGTCAGCTTCACTAGGCCGGCTAGGGCAATAGGAAGAGACTAATTGGTTCCTGGAGGTGGCTTTGACTGCCCTGGAGAAAGCCTCAGCTGCAACGATTCTGAGAATTAACAGCATGAGGTAGTAGTAGGCAGTCCACTCATTTATATTTCTGTGCTTAGCTATAGATGGGGAAAGTAACTGGAGCATACATATACCAAGAGTCTCAGATGAGTGTGGCAGCTGGTTTCCTGTTCCCAGTACCCACCTGACTTGTGTTTCTCTCCATTTTCATAGAACCTTTACAAGCAGTCACTTGTGGTTCTAAAACATTCTCCTACAGGCATAAGAAGAGAACCGCATGGGGTTTCTAAGAACTGTATTACAACCCACTCTCCTAAACATCCCATCTCCATGTTATACTTCAGATGTCAGATGAGTTATTTAATACTAATATGGCTAAAAACCACTGGAAGAAAAATTTATTCTTTATTGTGTCTCGTGGAGTAGTTGATAAGGCATATTTCTGGGCATCCTCCTCAACAAAATTGAACTTCAAATATAAGGACTACAATTCATGGTATCAGTATTTTTTTTTCCAGTCAATATCTTCTTATAATGTTATTGGTGAGAACTCTTATTTAATACCTATCTCTTTGAATAAATCATATCTTTAAAGAAATATTGCATGGCTAACTGGTAGTATTATTTACAGATTCATGTTTTTACAAACTGGTGGTATGATTAGGCTGGTAAGATCAAGAATCTAAACTCAATTTACCTTACAAGCCATTCTGTTTGTCATCTTAATGAATTCTCTTCTCCAGCAACATAGGTCCAGTTACTGTCTCCTGAAATATGACTTGCACTTTCTAAACTCATACCAATTTTCTGTCTAGAAAGCTCCTTCTTCCCACTTCTGCCTCTTAAATTCCATCTCTTAAGACCTTCTCCAATCAACTCAATAGGAAGTGAGTGTCCTGTGTATTTTCTGGGCTGATTGTGTCTCTGCTCAAGTCCTTCATTCATTTAGGTATTCAAGAAATGTTGGTTTTTGTACACTTTTTCAATATTGTGATAGGTCTAGAGACATGGCAATGAATAAAATGGAGTTAGTCTTTCACTTACAAAAGTTATAAATGGTTAAATAATCACAGAGGTATATAAAGACAAATTGTGATAAGAGTTGTATTGGAAAACTACATTGTGCTATGAGAAAGAATATTAAATAAAATAATTTACATAGGAAGACTTTCCTGAGAATGTGACATTTTAGCTGAAATCCAATGAATGAATAATAGTCGTACAGGCCAGGAGTAGAAGGAAGAATTTTCAAGGCAGAGAGGATTGTGTTTGCAAATTCTGAGGTGGTAAAGGTCTTGATGAATTTTAGGAACGGCGAGAAAGTCAATGTGTTTTGTTTTTTAGTTATATATGTTCCTTTCTTATCTCTTTCAGATGCATGAGAACTTGTTTTTTATGTCTTTGTACTCCATAATAATTAGCATAGCGTTTTATACATAGTAGATGCTCAAAATAATGTGCTAGGGGACCTCTGCTTCTAGTAACTGGTAATAACTGGTATTGAACCTATATTCCTGTATAAATAATTATAAAAGATGAACAAAATTTATAAGACAACCTCTTTCAGGCATTGTAAACAGCAAGATCAGCCCTATTGTTCTTGAGATAAGGAAAACCCATGAGGCAGACTTCATGTTACCTCCATATTTCTGCCTGGGACACTTGCTGAAATTTTGAAGCAAGAAAATGGACCTCAAGTAGAGAGCAGAGTCTCCATAGCTGAGCAGGTAGAGATTAAAGTTTGAGGCTGCTGAGGCAGCTGGAATTGGAGGGTCCATGTATGGAAAATGAGGTTGCTATACCGGGAAGGCACTCCGGATGTTTGCATGAGGGCTCACCTTGCCCTCATGGCTGAGGGTTAGGATACTTATACATATGGTATTGAGTCAGAAAGGCCTAGCAGAGAGTGGCTTCTAGGGGGCTGAGGGGAGGACTGAGATGCTAGAGGTTGCACAAGGTTAAAAGATGTCAGAATTTTGGGCCAGTTGGAATGAAGAGACCTCATTGAGTAATTCAGGCATTAGATTAAAATCCCAGAAACACCATGTGCTAGAAGAATAAAAATACCCTAGACCTAATGAAAAAAACTGAAATCAACCCACCGTACAAGGTATAAAACCAAGCCAACACGATCAACAGAATCTATTAATAAACTAACTGTATGATAAAACAAAACTTAACAGATTAAATTGGAGACAACATAAGTCAGACTCCCTGCAAAGTAACATCTATAATAAAGATTTACTAGACAGGAAAAGAACCAGGAAAGTGCTATCTAAAATCAAGAAAAAAATAAAAAAGCATCCAATGGAAACAGATGTTAGAAGTCACAGATAGTAGAGATAGCAGATATGGATTTTAAAATAGCTGTTATTTTAAAAACAATGGACAGATTTCAGCAAATAAAAAGAAACTGTAAAAGGACAAATTGAAATTCTAGACCTAAAATTAAAATATTTGAAATAAAGATCCACTGGATCAGTTAAAAAAAACAGATGAGACACTGCAGAAGAAAGGGTGAATAACATTATCCAAATTGAAGAAAGGAGAGAAAAAAAA